>NW_004524721.1:100286-101210 GCF_000260255.1 Octodon degus
TTATCAGAATTTATGGGATACGATGAAAGCAGTTCTCAGAGGGAAATTCATAGCTGTGAACTCACACATTAGGAAAACAGAAAGGGAACAAATAAGATAGGAATTGACAGTTGTGAATTCACACATTAGTAAAACAGGAGAACAAATAAATGCCCAAACACTTCACCTCAAGCTTTTAGCAAAAGAAGAGCTAACCAAGCCCATCTGCAAAGACAGTAGGGAACTATAAAAATTTCAGCATAAATTAGTAAAATTGAGGTGAAATAAACAACACAAAGAATTATTGAGTAAAAAAGGTAGTTCTTTGGAAGATTAAGTAAAATTGATAGACCTCTTGCTAAGTTCCTTAAAAGGAGGAAAGAAAAAAAATCAAATTCAAGCAATAAGGAAAGGACAAGGTGAAATTATTACACATCCTGTGGTAATTCAGAAGATCATCAATAGCTATTTTGAATATTTGAAATTGTTCTGTTCTTTGAGTTTTCTCTTAACAAATATGTAGTGAACTTCTTTACTTCATTGAATGTCTTTGCTTGATGTTGTTATTGTTGGCAACCAGAACAGCTACCCTTGCTTTCTTCTACTTCCCTGTTGAATGGAGAATTGTTTTCCAACATTTTAACTCTGTGAATTTCCTTTTGAGTTAAATGTGTTTCTTGTATGCAGCATATTGTTGTATTTTGTATCTTAATCTATTCTGCTCATTTGTTTCTTTTGATTGATAAATTGAGGTCATTTACATTTATGGCTATAACTGTATGTATTGACTTATCTTTATTGTGTGATTTTCCTCTTATAGATTTCATACTTTTTCCCTCTGTTTAATTACATTCTCTGTTTCCTGGTTCCTTTTCATTGTTGTTGAAGCTGTGGTAGTTTCTTTTTTTTGTTTTTTTGTTTTTTTTTTTTTTCATTTGCTCAGTG
>NW_004524721.1:101310-108773 GCF_000260255.1 Octodon degus
TGTCCTACCAATTTGGTTTGAAACTGTCTCATTGCTATTTGTTTCTCAATAAATTTATGGAAAAAAAAACAAAGAACAAAGACATATACAGGAAACTAAAGCCTGAATCACAAGCTAGCAAAAGTATCTGAATGAATTTGAAAATAGACTTTCATATTTTAAAGACACAGTTGCAGCTAATAAAAATGAAAGACAATATTTCTTAAAAACAATTACAATGCAGGAAAAATAATTTAACATCTACAAGATGATGCAAAGATGGATAATGTAAAACTAATAAGCATCAATGAGAAAGAAGGAGTAAATATAAATGATATAAAAAGAATATGGGCAGAAGTAAGCAGAAAACTGAAAATATGGGGAAACAATCTGATGTTCAGGTAACTGAAGTGTATAGAACTCTAAATAACATCAACCCAATTAAAACACACCCACATATATAATAGTCATGATCCCAGAAATCCAGCACGAGAACAATATACTAAAAGCATGATCATCACAATTGATGCAGAAAAGGCTTATGACAAAGTCCAACACATATGTTCAAAGTCCTACAGAAAATTGGAATACATGTTCTCTACCTCAATCTTAAAAAAGCCATCTATGACAACTCAATGGCTAACATAATTCTTTTTTTTTTTAAATTTTATTTATTTATGTGTGTGTGTGTGTGTGTATGTGTGTGTGTTTGGTCAGCTAAGCCCACCAGGGGGCAGGCTGGCTGGCATGTGGTGCTGGGGGATTGAACCGTGGTCCCTGTGCTTTGGTAAACTTGTTCTAAGTAGGTGCTTTAGACCACTGAGCCATCTCACCAGCACGGCTAACATAATTCTAAATGGGGAAAAAACTGAAATCTTTCACTCTCAGATCTGGCACAAGAGAATGATGTCCTCTATCACCACTCCAATTCAATATAGTTCTGTAATCATTAGCTAGAGCCATTAGATGAGAGAAATAAAACGAATAAGAATAGGTAAAGAAAAAGTTAAATTAACATTATTTGCAGATGACATGATACTTGGGAGCCCCCCAAAACCCAACCAAGATGCTAGAGGAAAGAAACAGATCACATTTAAAGGAAAACCCAAGCCCAAACTCAGCATGTGAGTGAGAACTTCTGCTGCAGTCTCAGAACCCCTCAAGACACAGCCCAAGCCCAGGCCCAGTGAGTGTGTGGGAGAGCTTCCTCACTCACCTGAGACTGCTGGACCCTCCAGACCCAGCCCAAACCTGGTGCATGAATGAGAACTTCACCCCTGCTCTTGGTACCACTCTGAACTCCTCCAGAACCATCTCAGGCCCAGGCTCAGCATGTAAGCGAGAACTTCAACCATGCTTTCAAGACCCCTACAGACAAAGCCCAAGCCCAGGCCCAGTAAGTGTGTGGGAGAGCTTCTTCACTCCCTTTTGCCTGCAGGATCCTTCTGGACCTAGCCCAGACACACTTGTGAGTCCTTCTGTCCTGCTATCCGGATACCTCCAGATCCAGTGCAGGCCTGGCAAAAGCCCTGGGGAGAAACTCTGCAGCTGAAGTCCCTGCAGAGAGGCTAGGGGCCTCAACCACCTAGCTAATCCAGGAGCATGACATCTTGTCAGAGGGGCAAAACGGGGTCACTCCAAGGGCTCTTGCACGAAGTTCAGCAAAGCAGCCAGTTTCAAGCCAGGCACAAGTGGATGAATTCAAACTTCATAGATCTCCACCTGAATTTCATTAGAGGCTAACATTATAACTGCACCAAAGCTGTACACCAAAGGTCAGAGGACAGTGCTATACAAAATGACAAAGAGAAGGATCAAAATGCAATCCCAGGCCCTGAGCCCACCAAGAACAAGTGCAGAAGACACTAGCACAGAAGAAATTGGGAATCACACAACTGAAATGCCTGCATTAATAGCTTCTGAAGTAAAGAAACTAATGCAGAAACATACAGAGGAAATCAGATCAGGAATAATCTCTGAAGTAAAGAAAAAGAAAAGATAACTACAATGAATGAATTAATAACTGCTTAACAACACACTGATAATAAAATAGAGATTAGAAAAATGATGGAATCCTTCATTGAGGAATATAGAAAAGAAATAGATCATAGGAAGCAGAGTCACAGAGATATAGAGGAACTGAAAATCTCAATCACATGCTTGCAAAACAGTTTGAGAGAAAGTGAAGATAGTGTTTCAGATCTTAAAGACGCCATCGCAGCTAGTGACAGGTAGGAAAAGATCTCTCAAAAACAACTAGGACGGACCTTCCACTGTGCTCTTGGGACTTCTCCACCCCATTGGAGCCCGCCCAGGCCCAGGACCGACACGTGTGTGTGAGAGCTTCAGACTCCCCTTCACCCATTGCAGCTCCCTGGACCAGCCCAGGCTCCCCACATGAGTGAGATCTTCCACCATGCTATCAGGACACCTCCACCACTCTTAAGCCAGCCCAAAATTGTTGCTTGAGTAAGAATTCCCACAGTGCTCTTCGAAACACTCCAAAACCAGCCAAAGCCCAGTCCCAGTGAGTGTTGCACCAAAGATCTACAACAAAGGTCAGAGGAGAGTGTTA
Organism: Octodon degus; assembly: GCF_000260255.1. Lineage (NCBI taxonomy): Eukaryota > Metazoa > Chordata > Mammalia > Rodentia > Octodontidae > Octodon > Octodon degus. Next base: position 103,865 of record NW_004524721.1, read on the forward strand.
TAAAAAATGACAAAGAGAAGTAGCAAAATGCAATCCTAGGCCCCAACCCCACCCAGCACAAATGCAGAGGATACTAGTAAAGAACAAATTGGGAATCACACATCTGAAATGTCTGAATCAATAGGTCTCAAGTAAAGAAAACACCTGCAGAGAGGTATGGAAGAACTCAAATCAGAAATAACCTCTGAAATAAAAATAAATCACTGAATTTATAGCGTTTGAAGTAAACAATCAAATGCAGAAACATATAGAGGAAATGAGATCAGAAATAATCTCTGTTGTCAAAGAATTAATAACTGCTTCTCAAGAAGACACTGATAAAAAATAGAGGAAATTAAAAAATGATGGATTCATTGAATGAGCAATACAGGAAAGAAATAGATCGAATGAAGCTGAGACAAAAAGATATAGAGTAACTTAAAATCTCAATCAGAAGCTTGCAAAATCGTTTGAGTGAAAGTGAAGACAGAGTTTCAGATCTTAAAGATGCCATCACAGCTAGTGAAAACATAAGAAAAGAACTCTTAAAAACAACTAGGATGCAGGAAAAAGTAATACATCACCTGCAAGATGATGCAAAGATGAACAACTTGAGACCAATAGGCATCAATGAGAAAGAAGGAGTCAATACAAATGACATAAAATGGATATGGCAGAAGTGATATCAGAAAATTTCCCAAAAATGAGGAAACAATCTGACATTCAGTTACCAAAGCATAAAGAACTCCAAATAACTTCAACCCAATTAAAAACACATCAAGGCAAAAAACAGTCAAGATCCCAGAAATCCAGCACAAGAACAATATACTTAAAGCCACTACAAAAAAGAAACAGATCACATTTAAAGGAAAACATGTCAGAATAATGGCCAACTTCTCTTCACAAACCATGTGAACCCTACACAGACTACTAACAGATGTGCTAGGGAGGGAGCAAAATGATCAGAACTCCATGAAAAAGAACAGAAGGAACGCACTAAATATGGAAACTATTAAACACAGAACAAAAAGGAGTAAACAACAGCAGGTAAATAACATGTTGATGGTAAGTCCATATATCTCAATTATAACCATCAATGTAAATGGACTCAATTCAACAATTAAAAGAAATAGACTGGTACAGTGTTTTAGGAAACAAATCCAACAATATGCTGTATACAAGAAACACACTTAACTCATAAAGAAATTTAGAGACTCAAGGTCAAAGAATGTAAAAGAATTCCACATACCCCAACAACACAGAAAAAAGCAGGGGCAGTAATCCTGTTCTCAGAAAGTCTCACATTCAAACCAAGAATAATCAAATGAAATAAAGATGGCCACTACAAACTGGTTAGAGAAAAAATTCTACAGGAAAATGGAACATTAATCAATGTATACACACCAAAATTGAGAGCACCCAACTATATAAGACAAATATTGATGGACATGAAAAACCTAATATCCAATACCACAACCTTAACAGGAGAACATAACACACCCTTATCACTACAATTTAGGTCAAGCAGAAAAAAAATTAGCAAAGAAGTAAAAGAACTGAACCAGATTTTGGATAAAATGGACTTGCTGGACATAAACAGAGTGTTCTACCCAACCACAGCTGACTACACTTTTTTTTTTCAGCTACATATGGGTCTTGTTCTAAAATAGACCACATAATATAGTCCATAAGTCATGCTGAAGCATATGCAAGAAAACAGAAATTATCTCATGTGTATTACCTGACCAGAGTGCAATGAAACTGTAAATGAAAGACAAAAGAAACCAGAAAAACCACATAAGCACATGGAAATTAAACAAAAACCTACCTAAGAACCAATGGGTCACACATCAAGTTAAACAAGATATTGAACAATATCTACAACTCAATAAAAATTCAAGCACAACTTATCGGTTTTTATGGGATGTGATGAAAGCAGTCCTCAGAGGGAAATAAATAGATGTGAACTCACACTTTAGGAAAACACAATGGAAACAAGCAAACCCCTAATGTTGCACATCCAAAATCTTGAAAAAAAGATCAAACCAAATACAAAGCCCAAAGATGGGAAGAAATAATAAAAATTAGAGCACAAAAATTGAGAGGAAGAATAATGTTCAGAGAATTAGCAAATCAAAAAGCTGGTTCTTTGAAAGAATAAAATTTAACATCCTCAAAAAGAGGAAAGAAAAAGTTAAAATGCAATGAGGAATGAAAAGTGTGTAATTACCAAAAGCAGAGTGGAAATTTAAAAGGTTATCAATAGCTATTTTGAGAATCTTTACTATCAAAGAATAGAAGACACAGAGAAATGGACAGATTCCTATAAATATACAAATTACCAAATCAGTATCATGATGATATAACAATTCTCAATGACACAAATAGAACCAATGAAATACGAAATGTAAAAAAAAAAAAAAAAAAAAAAAAGAAATGGCAAAGAAATGTCCAGGCCCTGATGGATTCACAGATAAATTCTATGAGAAATTTATAAAAGATGTAATCCCTATACTTCCCAAAATCTTCAATGACATTGAAAAGGTGGTAATCCTCCCAAAATCATTCCTGATTTTGGGTAATTATTATACTGATATCAAAACCAGTGAATGCACAACTACAAAAGAGAACTACAGACCAATCTCTTTCAAGAACATAGATGCAAAAATCCTCAATAAAACCCTAGCAAATAGAATATAGCAATTCATTAAGAAGATTATATGCCATAACCAGGTATGATTCATTCCAGCAATACAAGAATGATTCAATATAAGCAAATCTATAAATGTAATACACTATATCAATACAGCCAAACCTAAAAACCACATAAAGGCTTTTGACAAAGTCCAACACTCATTCATATTCTAAGTCTGACAGAATAATGGAATAGATGGCCTCTACTTCCATCTGATAAAAGCCATCTATGATATTCCAATGGCTAACATAATGCTAAATGGGGAAAAACTGAAATCTTGTACTCTTAAATCTGGCACAAGACAAGGATGTCCTCTTTCACCACTCCTATTCAATATAATTCTGTAATCATTAACCAGAGTCATTAGACAAGAAAGAAGAATAAAAGAATAAGAATAGGTAAAGAAGATGTTAAATTATCATTATTTGTATATGACATAATACATTATTTGGAAGAAGCAAAACACTGTACAAAGAAGCTACAGGAATTGATACACAAATTTAGTAGCATAGCAGGATACAGTCAATACTCAAAAATGAGTAGCATTCCTTTACACAGGTAACACACTGAGAAGAAAATTATAGAAACAATACATTTTACAACAGCACTGTGGAAAAAGAAATGTCTGGAATTCATCTAACTAAAGAAATTAAAGATCTTTTCAAGGAAAATTACAGTACTCTAAAAAAAGAGATCATAGAGGATTTCAGAAAACGGAAAGTTATTACTTGCTCTTGGATAGTAAGAATCAACATTGTGAAAATGGGCATACTCCCAAAATTGCTGTATAGATTTAATGCAATCCCTATCTAACTACCAGTAATATACCTCACAGACCTAGAGTAAACGTTCCTAAAATTTATTTGGAACCAAAAAAATCACAGAATAGCAAAGGCAATCCTGGGCAACAAAGACAAGGCAGGAGGCATCACAGTTCCTGACTTGAAATTATACTACAAAGCTACTGTGGTAAAATGAGCATGGTACTGGGAATGAAATAGACATGAGGATCAATGGAATAGATTAGAAGATGTAGAGGCATCCACAAACACATTCAGCCACTTTATGTTGGACAAAGGGGCCGAACAGGCTTACTGGAAGAAAGATAGCTTCTTTAACAAATGGTGCTGGAAAAACTGGCTCTCTACATGTTTAAAACTAAAAGTTGACCCACGTCTATCACCATGCACTAAGTTAAAGTCAAAAGGGATGAAAGTTCTGAACAATAAAACAGAAACACTAAATCTGCAAAAGAGTGGAAAACTCACAAATTTGGTAAAAATGTTGATTAATAAGCACTCCAAGGTCTGCTCTCTAGAATTTATAATGAAGAGAAAAACACTAGGGTCCCAAAATTTAGAGAGCCAGACTGGGCATGCGACATGAACACACACTTCTATGAGGAAAAAATTAAGGAAGCAGTTAAATATATAAAAAAAATGCTCCACGGTGGCGACGGTGGCGAAGGGAGGTGGAACGCTGACCCTGGAGGGAGACAGCTATGGCGGCAGATGGAGAGCGTTCCCCACTGCTGTCCGAGCCCATCGACAGTGGCGCTGGCGGCGGCTTAGTAGGGCCGGGCAGTAGTGGGGCTGGGCCCGGGGGAGGCCTGACCCCCTCCGCACCACCCTATGGAGCCGGTAAACATGCCCCGCCCCAGGCATTTTCCCGTTCCCTGAGGGGCATTCAGCGGTGCTGCCTGGGGAGGACTCACCCCCTTACTCGCCTCTGACCAGCCCGGACAGTGGCAATGCACTCATGATCACCTGCCGAGTCTGCCAGTCTCTCATCAACGTGGAAGGCAAGATGCATCAGCATGCAGTCAAATGTGGTGTCTACAATGAAGCCACCCCAATCAAGAATGCACCCCCAGGGAAAAAATATGTTCGATGTCCCTGTAACTGTCTCCTTATCTGCAAAGTGACATCCTAGCGGATTGCCTGCCCTAGGCCCTATTGCAAAAGAATCATCAACCTGGGCCCTGTCCATCCAGGACCTCTGAGTCCAGAACCACAGCCAATGGGTGTTAGGGTCATCTGTGGGCATTGCAAGAATACTTTTCTGTGGACTGAGTTCACTGACCGAACCTTGGCACGGTGCCCACACTGCAGGAAAGTGTCATCTATTGGGCGCAGATATCCAAGAAAGAGATGTATCTGCTGCTTCTTGCTTGGCTTGCTTTTGGCAGTCACAGCCACTGGGCTCGCTTTTGGGACATGGAAACATGCACGACGA
>NW_004524721.1:108873-110667 GCF_000260255.1 Octodon degus
AAGCAGCCACTTAAAGGAGTGAGCTAGGGTCAGGCCCAAAAATGGAATAAGGTTTTTTTTTTTTTTCCCCACACTTTTAAAAACACTTCTAATGTTCTTAAACACTCTAAACTTATAAACCTCTGTAATTTTAACAACCTATGTTTTTGCAGGGCTCAGTAGGTCCACTTCAGTTTGGTGGACCACACTACAAAGGAGCTGCAGAGCCCAGCAGTGAGTAGACCATAAAGGGTGAACTCCACTTTAGCTGGCCACACCCAGCAATAGTTTCAGCACACAGCAGGTCCAGTCCACTTCAGAGGGCCACTCCCAGAAGGAGACCAGGAGCCCAGCAGACAGTGAGACTCATTGGCTCCAATTCAATGGAACAAGGTCAGAAGGAGCCAACCACAACACTCAGACCAAAGTCAGGCTGAGCTGATCCAGTTCAAGTTTGGTAGATCTAGACCTGATGACCAGAGGCTTACAGTTAGACTGAAGGCTAGATGTGTGGGAGCATCTTCATGGCAAAAAAGTGACAGCAGGTAACTGGGGTGAAGCAGTCTGCCTAGAAGACTCCAAGTACATGAAGCAGTGGTACACAAACAGTACTCAGGGGAAATTATTTAAATACAAATTCCCAATTTCAGATCTGTTTTATTATATACCTATGATGTTTGCTCCTATAGTCTACATACAAAAACATTAGTTACAAAAGTTTGTCAATTTCTAAATTTTACTACCATTATTAATATTGCTAGTTGCACTACTCTAAATAGGAAAACATATCTGCCTTAACTACATGTTCTCCCATGGGTAATGATTTTGTGAGTGATTGAGTAATAACCAAAAGAAAGCCCTGGGCACTTTGTGCATACCTACTCTTGACTCCAGCACACCACTCCTGATTCCTGCCCATTGACTCCAGCAAGCAGCCAGGCATGCCATGCACACTCCAGAACTTCCTTCCTCCAGACAGTGGTTGGGACTTGTGTGGATTCCTTCAGTGGAACTCCCAGCACAGCAGCTAGGGATAAGTTCCAACTAGTTAATACCAGAGCAGGACAGCTTGCCAGTGAGGTACAGTGGGTTCAATTTCCCTGGCTACAGCAGGAAGAAGCCAAGCAAAGCAGCCAAACTCAAGCCAGGCCCAGTTGGATGAGTTCAAACTTGGTATATACAGACCTGGTAAGTTGAGATACATTGCCAGACCCAGATGTGGGAGAGCATCCTCTCTCTCTCTCTCTCTCTCTCTCTCTCTCTCTCTCTCTCTCTCTCTCTTTCTGTTGATCAAGACAGGGGGCAACAGGTAACCAGGGTAAAAATCTGCCTGGAAGTCTCCAGAAACATCAAAGGGAGATGATCAGACAGATCTCTGGGGTACTATTACAAATACAAATTCTCAATATTATATCTGCTTAATTGTATAGTCATGATGCTGACCCTTAGGGTCTAAAATACAAACCCATTAATTAAAAAAGATTGTTAAGAGCTAAATCTCAGTACTCATTATTAGTGATGCTAATTGTAATATTATAAATGCAAAACTGCAACTGCCTTAACCACATAATCTCCCTTGGGTAATAAAAAGAGTAGGAGCTATAGTAACTATTACACCAAGAACCTACACCAAAGGTCAGAAGACAATGCTATATAAAATGGCAAAATGAAGGAGGAACATGCATTATCAGGCAATGAGCCCATCCAGAAAAAAATACAGGGGACACTATCAATGAAAGAAATTGGAAGCTACACTCCAGAAAACTCTGAAATGATAGTGTCTGAAGCAACTGCAGAAAGATATAGAGGAAATTA
>NW_004524721.1:110767-112688 GCF_000260255.1 Octodon degus
CGCCTTGGTATGGGCTGTCATTAGGTCCCATAATTGTGGCTTGCCAATGGAACATATCATCCCCAACTGGGCCTGCAGAACATTGTGCTGGAGGGTCCCGGGCCAAATCACTAAGTTCCTTATTAATCCGCTTCAACGCCATGGTCCGTGCTGTCCCGGCCCTCGGTGTCCACGTGTGCTCAGCCCCACCGCGTCTGGATGGTCCTCAGCTCTCAGCGGCTCAGACACGGCCCTCTTCACCGCGCGAATCCGTCCGCCAACGCTGTGGCGCGAGCGAGCGAGCGCAGCTCGGAGGCCCAGTCCCCGGCCGACTCGGCCCGCGCACCGCCGCCTCCCACTCGGAACGGCACCTTAGACCGGTAGTTTCTTTCTCTTTCCAGAATATCTGTCAGTTCTCTTTGTAGGGTTGGTTTAGTGGTCATGAATTTCTTCAGTTGTTCGTAGTCATGAAACATTCTTATTTCACCACTGACTTGGATAGTTCTGTAGGGTACATTAATCTGGGCTGGAAGTTATTTTCTTTCAGGACCTGAAACACTCCAACCTCTTCTTGATTTGGTAGTTTATGTTGAGAAATTTGCCATGATGCTAATGGGCTTTGCATTGTAGGAGATCTGTTTTTTTCTCTAGCACTTTTTAAAATGTATTTCATCCTGCTTTCAGCCTCCCCAGTGCTGGGATTAAAGGCATACACCAACACACCCAGAACTGGTGGGCAGCTCAGTGAGCTTGTGACAAGGCTGGCATGGCTTGTGGTATTGCAGATAAAATCCTGGTCTTTGAAGTTTGCCTAAGCAAGCACTTAGTCCCCTGATCTATTTCACTGGTCCTCTAGAAGCTTTTAATATTCTATTCTTTTGATGAGTTTCTGAGATCTTGATTTTTATGTGTCTTGGTGTAGATTTATTTTAAGTATAGGTATTTGGTTTCTATATGCCTCTCATCTGTATATCAGGTGCTTTTCTCACATTTGGAAAATGTTCTAGTACTTTCAGAAGTACTCTTTTTCCTTCATTTGTGCTGTCCCCCACTGCTTCATTGACATCTATTATTCTTATATCATTTTCCTGTATGTAGTCTTGTAGCTGCTGAATTGTTATATTCTGCTTCCTTGTTAGTTTTTAAGTGATCTTCTACTTCATATTTATTAGCTGCACTGCTGATTTTGAGGTCAGAAAGTTTATCTAGTTTTGTTTAAGCAGTTACACCAGCTTTCAAAGCAATTCTTAATTTCCTGGATATCTGTTTGAATGTTTCATGTATTCTAATACTTTTTTTTAGTAAAGCATCTCTTTGTGCAGTTCAGAATTGTAGTGATTCTCCTGTCTCAGCCTGCCCAGTGCATGGATTACAGGCATTTACTACTATCACTGCTTTTTTTTTTTTTTTTTTTTTGCACTGACACAGATGGCCCAGTGTTTAGGGGTGGGCATGGCATATGGTACTACAGATCAAACACACTTCTTGTGCTTGCCAGGCAGGTGCTTAGACCTCAGAACTATCTCCCCATCCCCTGCATTCTAATTTTATCCTGTATTGTTGATTCAGTGTTTCCATCATTTTTTAATTCTCTTCTATCTTTTTATTTATGTCTTCTTTAACTATACTAAGAATTCTTTCATGATTGTTTTTTTTATTTATTTATTTATTTATTTATTTATTTGCAGAACCAGGGATTGAACTCAGGCCCTTGTGCTTGCCAGGGAAGTGATTATTCCACTGAGCCATCTCCCTGGCCCCCATTATTTGCTTTTAACATGAGAGATTATTTCTCATCTTATTTCTTCGATAGCCTGATGAACTCTTTTCTTTATTTCCATTGCTATTATTGTAGAAATTTGAAGTGTGTGATTTCTAAGTTCTTGCATGTCCTTTTCTTCTGAATTTGTTCTGGTTGGGCTGGAGGATTGAGAATGCCTTT
>NW_004524721.1:115611-117438 GCF_000260255.1 Octodon degus
ATAAAGAAATCTACCAACAACATATGTTGGAGAAGCTGTGGGGTAAAAGGAGCCCTTCTCCACTGCTGGGTGTCATGTAGACTGGTGCAACCATTATGGAAATCAGTGTGGAGAATGATTAAAAAACTAGGACTAGATATCCCATTCAAACCAGCGATCCTTCTACAGGGAATTTTTCCTGAGGAACTGAAAATGTCATATCATAGTGAAATATGTGAAACAAGGTTTATAGCAGCACAATTTGTGATAGTCAAATCTTGGAAACAACCAATGTGCCTGTCACCTGAGGAATGGATGAAAAAGATGTGGTATTTTTACACAATGGAGTGTTAATTACTTTGTTATAAGCAATGACAAACACAAAGCCTGTATATTTAAGTGGACGCCACTTGAAGTAATGTCATATTAATATGCTCTAAGAGGCTTAAGTCAACTTCTGACATTTGCCAGTCCTGTGGATGACCCAGTACTATTATGGACTAGTTTACTATATTGTATTGTTTTATAGAATTCATGCACCTACAATATTTAAATGGCAATGGAATACCAATCTCTGACAAAACTAAACAAAAAAGGGGATACAAATGAAGGATCATTTGGCGTCTATAAATAAAAAATAGTTAGCATATATATACAGCTACTTTCACTTAATTCAATGAGAAGAAAGATTTGTACTAATAGTGTTTGGACAAGATATTATGTCTGTATCTTGTACTATGGATAACCACTACAAAGACAACAATATTCAATGTATTATTTCTTGAAATTTTCCCACTAATTGAATTTGAATCTGTCTCATTGCTATTTGTTTCTCAATAAAATTAATAAAGTAAAGCAAATGAAAAAGTAATAGAAAATAAGAAAAAATGAAGGAAAATCCATCAGAACAATGGCAGATTTCTCTTCCCAAACCATCAAGTGAAAGAAAGCCTGGAGCAAATTACTTCAAGTTCTCTAAGAAAAGAAATTCCATTCCATACTGCTATCCCCTGAAAAACTCACTTTAAAGTTTGATGGTGAAATGAAATACTTCTATGACAAAGAAATATTTCAAATGACAAATCCAACCTTACACAGTCTACTAAAAGATATTCTAGCGAGTGACCAAAATGACTACAACTCCATGAATGAGAATGGAAAGAACCCACAAAATAGAGCATACAATTAAATACTGGAGAAAATGGTGGTATACAACAGCAGGTAAATAACATGTCAATCATAAGTCAATACATCTCAATTATAACCATCAAACTAAATGGACTCAGTTCACCAATTAAGAGAAATAGACTGGCACAGTGGATTAGGAAAGGAAATCCAACAATATGCTGTATATGAGAAACACACTTAACTCATAAAAATGTTCATAGGCTGAAAGTCAAAGGATTAGAAAAAAAATACTCCATGCCCCAGACCTCAGAAAAAAGCAGGCATAGCAATCTTATTTACAGACAGTTTGAACTTCAAACTAAGAATGATCAAACAAAATAAAGAAGGCCATCACATATTGGTTAGGGGAAAAATACAAGAGGAAGAGGTAACACTCATAAATATGTATGCACCAAACACGGGAGCACCAAACTATATAAGACAAATATTAATGGACACGAAAAGTCTAATATCCAATACCACAATATTAACAGGAAAACTTGACACCACTTTATCCCAAAAAGAAAGGTCAAGCAGACAAAAAATTAGCAATGAAGTAGCAGAATTGACCCAGAATTTGGCACAAATGGACTTAGTGGACATGTACAGACTGTTCCACACAACCACATCTAAATACACATTTTTTTCAGTTGCACATGGGCCTTTTTCTAAAATAGACCC
>NW_004524721.1:125533-137672 GCF_000260255.1 Octodon degus
TGAGAGAGTGTTTTCTCTCCATGTGACTCTCCTTAGGCACACTCTACATCATCGATCACTTTCCTCTTTGGCCCCATAATTTCCTTGATTAGAATATTTGGGACACTACCAAGGTACATGACGTTACAGTAGAAGTTCTCATATATCCTGAGTCTTAACTGACCTTAGAAGGTTAGGGCCAAAATATTGGCCCTCCTTCTTCTCTAATTTTGATCTGCAAACTTAGGTTGTTAACCATCCAGAAGACAAGCTTATTGTTATTATCAAACTTTTTTTTTTTTTTTTTCGGAACCAGGGATTGAACTCAGACCCTTGCGCTTGCCAGTGAAGTGCTTATTCCAGTGAGCCATCTCCCCGGCCCCCCTTTATCAAATATTTTTAAAGCTACCAATAAGCACCTACATTAACCAGTAGTGGGAGAATAGAGGGGCATGAGGCAGTAAGTTTTCTGGTACACTGAGGAACATGGCAGGACTCACCAATAATCTTACTACTAGAGAAGGTGACTGGTCTATGTCCAACAATGCTTCAGTGTAGGTGGTGGATGTGAGCTGTAGTTACCAGGATCCTTTGACTTCCTAGAATCCTCTTAAATTAACAAGTTGTATCAGTGCCAACACAAGATCCATGGCTGCATTCTGGGGGTCAAGAGGCACAGATCTGAAGAGCTCCATTGGCTGCTGGGAGTTCTTCAAGGTTCTTAAATGGTTGGACCATTCTCCAGGAAAACTCTCTGCCTGCATGCACAGGGTCCAGCATCACAGCTCACCAGAATGCAAGGGCTGCCCAGAGTTTCCTAAGTTCTTAAAAGGTTGGACTGGTGCCAGTACAAGCTCCATACACCTGTGTCCTGGGGGCCAAGGGTTGCCTTTTATTTTTATTTTAGTCTAGTTTTGCATGCTTATGTATAGTAATTTAAACAATTAATTTGAAGACAACAATATGTAACATAAAAACCATTGCTGAATTCCTGTCATTTTCTTTAGCTAACTTCTGTACTCTTTCTTTCTTTCTTTCTTTCTTTCTTTCTTTCTTTCTTTCTTTCTTTCTTTCTTTCTTTCTTTCTCTTTCTTTCTCTTTCTTTCTTCCTACTAACTTCTCTATTTAAAAATTTTTGTATGGGTCTGTAGGCCTCTACATAAAAAATAAATAAAAAATTATGCTTAAAAAAACCAATAAAAGCCTAAGAAATCTTCATAAAACTACCCTTACTTTCATTTGTAGATCCTCAGAACTTTCTGTTGACATGTACAAAGAAAGCAGAACAGGTAAAGCGTTTGTGACTGCAACAGCCCGTGCATGTTCAGAAGTGTGTCGCCCAATCTGTCCTAAGGCCCAAGCAGCAGCTGCTTTAATATGATCCTCTGGTTCTTCTGACAGGCAGATTGACAGCTGGGGTACACCCTGTTGGGGTGATCAAAAGAGCAGGTGTTATAAATCAAGAAGAGGATTAAAGGGTTTTCTGCACCTCAAACACTAGGAGAAATTATTTTGGCCTTTTTTTCCCTAAATGTTTTAATAAATGAGCACATAACAGAGGCTCTCATTTCTTAAGTCCACAAAATATATAGAACTTAATTACTTTAAATATCTAGTTAACAACCTGTCTTAACTCAGAATAGCTTTTTCTCATCAGATAAAGGGACATTTAAACAAAGGACAGATGATATAGATGAAGCAAAACCATATTAGACTGTGGCTAACAAAGAGTTTAGAATCTTAAAAGCTTGTTTTCCTCTGTAAAAAGTTAATGTAGAAAGTTTAATGAAATTACCTTTTTGTCAAGTTTAAAAAATTATGAGAACTTCAGACCTAAAATCAAGCAATCTTTTGCTCCAGCCATTTATATTTTATCATCTGCGGGGGAGTATCATCAACCTGTGGTTGTGTCTTAGAGCATCTTACTGCAAAAACTGGGAGATGAAGCAAGAACACACCTTAGAAATGATCACGGCCATGGCCAGGTTCTCAGAATGAGCGGCCACATAACCAAGCATCATAATGCCAGGTAGCCGTGTGTTTCCTTTGCAGGTTCCAATACAGTCAGTCACTGCAGCCACCCCTCCTGTGTTAACAATCAGCTGTGAAAGCTAAGAGGCAAGAACAAGAGCTAACCAGTCATAACAGAAAGCATAAGATGATCTTAAAGTTAGCATGTATATACTTTATTAAGGATATAAAACTACTAGAAAATTGAAGTATCATTTAGAGAATTATATCTATTAAAATACACAACATAGGGGGCCAGGGAGATGACTCAGTGGAATAAGCACTTTCCTGTCAAGCACAAGGGCCTGAGTTCAATCCCTGGTTCCGCCAAAACAAAATACACGACATAATATCTTGTCATTAAAAACATCAAATATACAATATGTTCACTGTGAGAGGCTGTACTCTGTTGCTCATTTTTTTAAGTTCATCAGTAAAACAACTTTTTTCTCTAATATGTTAGATGTCAAAATTCCTCATGTAGACACTAAGTCTAGGGCTAGTTCATAGCTGGCTAACTACTGAAAGCCCCAGTCACAATGTATGAATATGAAGCAGATTAATCACTGAATGACAAAAGACAATGGTCAGACTGGAAAAATGTTAAACTAACCCTTTTGCTTATGATTAGAACCTGAGAACTGTGCCTCTTAGTAAAACCAGAGCCAAATAAAGATGTTAGATGAAAAGTAAATGAGGATTTTAACAAATAATTAACTGAAATTGATCAGTCTAACCATATAATGAAAAGAGATACTGCTGACATGTACAAAGAAAGCAGAACAGGTAAAGCGTTTGTGACTGCAACAGCCCGTGCATGTTCAGAAGTGTGTCGCCCAATTTGTCCTCAGAATCAACATGGGCTTGTTTTGGCTCTTCACCTAAGAATTCAAGAGCAAGAAATTTCTGCATAAGACTAGCTACTAGAATGGTCATTCTAAGTCAGAGATCTCTGTGACTGTCTCAACATGGTGGTATAATCTCATGCTTCTGACTGACATAAAATGGTAAGGATTAAAGAGGTTCACAGGTCTCACAGTCTAGAAATAAAAAATGGGAAATGACTGGAAACTGAGATTTTAAGTCAAACTCCATTAATATAATCCAGTGGTTCTCAACTGTAGGGTACAAGGAGAATTTGTCCACTAGGGAACATTATCACTGTGCAGAGAGATTTTTTGATTGTCACTTCCTGGGGGAGGGGTGCTATGGCATCCAGGGAGTGGGGATACTGCTGAAGGACAACTGTGCAATTTACAGGACAGCTCCCCACAGAATCACTTAATCCATAATGTTGTTCCAACAGAGGGTAAGAAAGCCCTGACCTGACCAGATCACATAGCAAAACCCTGTAGCCCCCAAGCGAAATGATATTTTATTTACAGACTAAAGGTACATAGTATTGTGTCTGGAAGCTGTTTAAAAATAATTTACCTCTGGTGTATGTTTTGCAATCTCTCTAATTAAAGTACATGCATTTTTCTTCACATATTCATCTTTGTCCTTCAGACAGGTAAGTACAACTGGAAAAATCTCTGCTTCAACAACCATTTCTGCCAGGTCCACAGAATGTTTTGAAATCTGACTCAGAGCTGAAAGGACCTGTTGCTTTTAAGGAAAAGCAAAACAAGATATTACTACATGGAGTATATTAGTGCATGACAGAGTTCAGCTGTAATTTAAACAGCTTTATACATATTTAGAGTCTTTTCTAGAAGGAAAAATTAGATACTGAACAGAACATTTCCAAGTTTTGAGGTCTTCATATCCTAGTCTCCTATTCATTTAAAAAAAATGCCCTAATTCCTAAATTGGTTCTGTAGTATTCAAAAACTGTATTTAAGATGATTAAATAATATGACCACTGGATGAATACTATTTCTGAAATATAATATTTGATTTATGATACATGTGGTAAGTTAGTATAAAAATGATTATGTAGAACATATTTTGGTATCATATTGACATTATTTCAACTAAATTTTCCATTACTTAGTTAACACAATCAATTTTAAAACTCTAGAATATAATTAATACAAAAAAGCATAATTAATAATTCACTATTAACTGAAGTATGCCCATTTTCATGCAAAATCTAAATATTACATTTGAAGCATTGAAAAACTTTAGCTCCCTTCTAACCCAGAGATCTGGTATCTTATTTTAATTTTTGATATTGACACTTATGCTACTTTTAATTTTTAACATTGCACATATTTTTCCCAATGAGACATTCATTCATTTATTTTTATATTTTATAAATTATATTTTAGAATTATTTTTACATATTAAAATGACAGTGACACAATATGTTCATACGCATTTATAATAACAAGTTACTATTATTTTTCAATTGTATAATTTGAATCTGTACACATTTCTATTTTGGGAGGTTGTAAGAAGTCTGGTTTGTTTGCCGCTTAGCCATATTGTAAAATACCTTCAATTTTGCATCAGGGTTGAGGATCGTCTGGGCTAAATGAGCAATAGCTCCTGCATCCACTACTGTTTGTGCTAATTCTGGAGAATGCTTTGAAATATCACTGAGTGCTGAAGCAGAAATCCTTTTCAAAGCAATTTCTGGTTCCTGGATACAAAGTACTAAGAGAGGAACAGCTCCTTCATCAACCACAGCTTGTGACAGTTCTGTGGGTCCAAGAAAAATAATTATGTTAGTATGTGTGCTGACCCTGACCCAGACAACAAAAAAGTGGAGAATGTACTTCTCAGCACCTGTATTTTATATCAGTATTCCTGGTTTCATAAACCATGTGGAACAATCTCGAGCTGAAAAGGATACAGGTCAATAGAAGGGCCTCTGTTTACATTGCATTTGAAGTAGATTAGGCTGAAATGGCTGGATATTATTTTTTTTTTTAAGTGAGCACAAGCAAATGTCATATGTGTAAGTTTTGATGAGTCTGCACTTCTAAACAGCATTTCATGTGCTAATTCTGAAATTTAAAATATCAAAAATTTATCAACTACACTAATTAGGCAGTATTTCATGCTATTTATGAGTAAAAATTAACATTAATCTTGTGTCAATAATCTCAATTTTAAAATTTCATCTACTTTTAAAAATTTATTTATTTATTTATTTGGTACAGTGTCTCACTATGCAGCTTAGACTTACAGTGATCCTCTTGTCTGAGCCTGCCGAGCACTGGGATTCTGGGTCTGGCACTGCATGCAATACTGGGAATCGAACCTAGCTACTTGCACCTGCCAGGGAGGTGCTTAGACTGCAGAACTATCTCTCCAGCCTGAGTGTTCAATTTTTGTTCCCTTAAATTAGTGCAATTCTCTTATAAGTCTCAATATTGTATAGACAGCCTGCTCATTCTTTCATTAAACAAATAGTAATGAGAAATTGCTACAAGTCAAACCTGCTCAATGCAGATGCCAGTGACTTTTCTGCAAGTCAACATTATGTTCACTAGCAAATGTTTTTATTTTTAAAGCTAGCATGAGATGTTATACAATGAAAAGTTCATTGAAGTGATCTGATGAACCAAAGGTAGATAAGAGGGCAACATGGAGTTTTATAAAGAGGACAGTAACAGGAGGACTGGGATATCAACCTGGCAATATAATAGATTCCTCAAAAGCAATTGCTAATTTGATGCTACCATAGGACAGCAGGCAAAATGTTTCCCTCTCAATCCCTCGCACCCAAGGGCAAGAAACAGAAGCTTAAGGTTATTTCTAAATACATATTTGGGCTGGCCAGATAGCTCAGTAGATTAAAGCTGCTGCTTTGGCAGCTGCAGGTACCAGATTTGATCCCTGGCATGCCATGCTGGTCCTGCCCCCAGAACTCCCTGGGACTGTGATTGAGACTGGCCATGGTGGCGGTGCCTGTAATCCCTGCACTTGGGAGGCTGAAAACAGGAGGATCACTAAAAGTCCAATCTCTGTAGTGAGACCCTGTACTACATACTTTAATAAATAAATAAATAAATAAATAAAATACTTATTTTCATTAATTATCCGTATGTTCCTTAAGAATTCAACTCAAATGGTACAGGTTTTGCATGGTAATATTAATATTATATGTACCTATTAGAATATTATGGGGCTTAACATGTTGTCTGTATCTCATGAAAGACTTTCATTGTACATAGTTTCTATGAGAAAAGAATCTGCAGAGAACAAGAGCTGTTTAAAAATACTGTTGTTGGCTGGCCAAACAGCTCAGCAGATTAAAGCACTTGCTTGGGCAGACACAGGGGCCAGGGGTTTGATCCCTTGCCTGCCATGTTGGCTTTGCCTCTGGGGCACATTGAGATGACCATTGAGACTGGGGTGGGGGAGCACTTCTGTAATCCCAACTTGTGGAAGGTTAAACACAAGTGGATCACTATGAGTCTGATTTATGTGAGACTCTGTAGACCCTGTACTAAATTGCAAAATAAATAAATAAATAAACTATTAACAGAGGCACAAATTAAAAAAAAAATATATTATCTTGATAATGCCCATACTGTGTGTGTGTGTGTGTGTGTGTGTGTGTGTGTTTGTGTGTGTGTGTGGTGTGTGTGCATGCACATATATGACTGAGGCTTGGGTTTAAGAATTTTTACTGAAATTTTGCATCCTTAACTCTTCTTTTTCTTTCCTTTCCTTTCTTTCCACTCTTCTCTTGTTGTGTCCTTTCCTGATCTTTCTTCTTTCTCTTTCTGTACTTGGAATTAAATTCACGAATTTATTGCTATCCAGGTAGGCACCTTACTGAGCTATCCTTATCTCTTTTAATTTTTTTATTTCGGGACAGGGTCTCACTAAGTAATTAAGTTGCCCAAGATGGGCTCAAATTTGTGATTCCCCTGCCTCAGCCTCCCAGAGTACCAGGATTACAGTGTTAGACACTACAATTCCTACATATTTTTCCTCACTCTGAATGACTTCTAGACTGCAACATATACAACTTTCACTGACACTACAATGTTACCAGTAAAGCAAACTGCTTTCCCATTTGTTACCCAATCCCATATGCTATAGCTTGTGTCTAGATGTCCTCAAAACCTCATGCAGCCACAATTATAGTGTTCAAAGGTGGCTGTATTTTGAATATGTAATACTGGAATTAAGTGTGTGATGCTGGAATCAAGGGATTGTAATTAGTCCACTGTCTTGTTTGGCAAAGTTCTGGGGGCAAATAATGGGAAACCCTCCTTGTGCAGGTATCCTGAATACAATACAAGGCATAGAAAGAAAGTTTCTGGGACCAGTGTCATTTTTTTGCTGGCTCATCTGTAACAGCTCTTTGCCATACTACTCTGCCTTGGAGGGGGCCTGGCCCTAGCTCAGTCCTTTAAGTGGCTGCTTCCACAAAGCTGTCAGCCTCAGGTTGCTGGAGTTCAAACCTCACAACTCTCCCACTGGCCAAAAGTGCCCTGAAGGCATTTGAGGAACAACAACAACAACAAAAAAAACCCTTACTCTGCCTTGGAGTCAGCCAGATTTGCAATAAAATACCTACAACTGTTGAGTCAATTAAATCTTCATTCCTTTCACTTTTGATGTCAGGTATTTTTTTCTCTTAGTTATAAGAAAAAACTAACATATCATCCTAAGATATTTTCTGTTCTCTTCAGAGAAGTGATGTTAAATGTCAGAAGACTGGGAAGAGACCCAGTGAAAGATTTGCCATGAAAGTAATGTAAATTCCAAGAACAAGAACTGGGACTAGTAATTTTGTACTTCCAATTTGTTTATCTTTGCATCTGCAAAAGTACATGATATACAAAATCAGGGTCTACTTTTGAGGACCATACACTGTTCCTTAGAAATATTGTTCTTACCTCCATAGGAGGTATGTGTAACATGTTGGTACTGAACTGCTCTGAAATTCATTGAACTTTTTTCCTGATACATTTTGACATGAAAATTCTGTCCCAGTACTTGCTGTATTGTAGTTGATACACAAGCTGGAACTTGTCAATGTGGACTGCCTCCTGACTGTCTACCATTACTGGCCAATTTGCTTGGTACTCATTATTTTTGTACTCAGCATGCCTCCTGGACCCAATCAATCATAAGGTATCACTGTATATAGGTAAAATACAACAGCCCTAAATATGCACCATACTATGTGTTACTAAGCTGCTGGCTATTTCAACCTACTTCTCTCACTAGTCTTTTTTGTGTGTTAACATACCTTTCTCCTCATCCCTATTTTTGTATCATTTGGTTTCTATATTAGGTACTTTTGGTGTCTGCCTATTAGCCTTCAGCAGCTAGAGCACAGACTTCTGAGCCCATCTATAAGACACCTATATAACTTTAAATACCTTTCTAAAACAGGCTTAAATCTTATACCTTTTAAAATAATCTGCAGCAGTATGGTATGCATAGGTGAATACAGAAAAGTGATACTCTATTTATTTTTAATTATTGAAGTTATAAAGGAAGAAGCACTGTAGTAATTACATAAGAAAATTCAGAGGAGAATTACAAGAAATTGTTAAAATTCTAAACAGCCTGCAACAGAGGTGTATGTGTGTGTGTGTGGGTAATCTAAGACTAATGTAACTAATTTTGCTGTTCATAATGGGAATGTAGGAAAGAACTGAAACAAAATTGAGTGATGCTTTTTTTTGTGTTAATTTTATTAAGAAACAAATAGCAATGAGACAGTTATAAAACTGATTAATAGAACGGTTTCAATAATTAATACATTACATTTTGTTATCTTCATAGTGGTTATTCATAGTACAAGATACAGACATAATATCCTGCTAAAATACTATTAATATAAATCTTTGTTTTCATTGAATTAAGAGAAAGTAACTACATATCTATCTTAAGTATTTTGCATATATGGACACAAAATTGTAGTTCATTTGTATCACCTTTTTTTGTTTAGTTTTGTCAGAGATGGGTATTCCATTGCCATTTAAATATTGCAGGTGCATGAATTCAGCTAAACAACCCAAAATACCCCAGTAGTCCATAATAGTAATGGGTTATCCACAGGACTGGCAATGTCAGAAGATGTTGACTTGAGCCTTTTACAGCTCAGCATATTAATATGACTTTACTTTTCATACCTCTTTATTATACTTTTCTACTGGATGGTTAAGAACAAGATAAAGCAAGATCTATAGAACAAGAAATGTAACTAAAATTGAGTGATTCTGAGCACTCATAAAAAGTAATCATGAAGAGACTTCCCAAAAACACAAAAAAGGAGACAAAAAATATGCATTAACACACACATCAAAAATTAGAAATAGGGGCTGGGGAGATGGCTCAGTGGAGTAAGTATTTCCCTGGCAAGTGCAAGGCCCTGAGTTCAATCCTTGGTCCCCCTCCCAAAGAAAAAAAAAAATTAGAAATAAAAACCTGTGGAATTCTCATTTAGTTAACTTATTACTTTTATAATTTATCAAAATTGCTTTTAACTGTGGCTTCTCCACTGTACAAAAGGTATGTTTTAATCTGTTTCATTCAAAAATATAAGAAAGTCAGGGGCCAGGCATATAGATCAGAGGCACGGTGGCTGCCTGGCAAGTATAAGGTCCTGAGCTTGATTCCTGTACCCAAATATACCCAACACTTACATGATCCTATTTATCAATTTAAACAACCATTTACTGTTTCATAGTTTCTGTAGGCCATAAATGTGGTAGTGTCACACCTGGGTGATTTAGGCTAAAGGCCTCTCACTTACAATCAAGATGTCACCTGGTTGTAGTATCCTTCTGAGAATACTCACAATAGTGATGAGAGGAATCTTCGGTTCTTTTTCAAGTGGGTTTCTAAACAGGATGCACTTGATGAAGCTTCCAACAGAGTGGGAGTAATCCAAAGAAGAGGACTCAAGATAGCAGCCAAGGAGGTTATAATCTGACCTTAGAAGTGGCACCCCATCAGTTCTGCTATAGTTTACTGGAAGACTGGGGGAAGATACTCCCCAAGGATATTACTGCTACAGAATAAGCATCACTGAAGGACTTTGTAGAACTTGACTACCAACAATACTTCTGTGAGACAACAACTACAGATAACAGTGACATACATTAGCTGGAACTTAAGCTCAATGACTGGCATTTCTTTCTCTTTTTTTTTTTTTTTCATGTATTTGGTACAGGGTCTCACTACACAGCTCAAACTCATTGTGATCCTTCTGTCTCATCCTCCCCAGCACTGGGATGACCATGCCCGGTCTTGACATTTCTAATTGCAGGCAGAAGTAAGAAAAGCATGGAAAGGCAATTTGTGTATTATGAAAGTCTCAGGGCTGGCCAAATAGCTCAGAGGATTAAAACACATGCTTAGGCAGAACCTGTATTAAAAATCCACCCCCCCAAAAAAAGACTGAGTTTTTCTGCAAACAGATGTAAGGGCCAGTAGTTCAATCCCCAGGCCTGCTGTGTTGGCTTTGCCTCCTGGGCATGGTAAGACCATGATTGAGATTGGGTGTGGTGCTGCCCCCCTGTAATCACAGAATTTGGGAGGCTGCAAACAGGAGAATCACTGAGTCTGATCTAGTAGTGAGACACTGAACACCCTGCAGACCCTTTCCTAAAATCCAGAAAAACAAAACAAACAAAAAAGACACATGTGACATTGCTCTCACACAAATATTATTTTTTCCTATATTCATTATTTCTTGTTTCTGTTTTCTTGTTTTATTTCATTACTTCTTTCTGTCTTCCACCCAAGCTTTAAAACCATTGGTTTAGCCCTAACACTTGGGTTGAGTATTTGAGCATTCAAGCATTTACATATATACATTTAATTTGAAGACAATAATTTTGGCTCTTTTAAAAAGCCAAGAGACTCAAATATGTTTTGTGTCTAAAGGCTGTTTGAAAGCCACTGATCTTCACCAGAAATATTTAAACTGACTAGATACAGCTGCACATGTCTTTAGTTGTAGCTACTCAGGATGCTGAAGCAGTCTTTCAAAGCTGCCTACTTTATGATTTTACAACTTTCAGCATGTGAAGTGTGGGGCCTTGCTAACTCTTGAGATGCAATCAAGACATCTTTTCTATTTTCTTGAGTTATTTTTAATGCTAATCTTTTTAACAATTTTACTCTCCTTTTTCCATTTTTTCTGACAAAATGATAAATTTTTAAAATGGACTTGTTGCTCTGGATTTTCACGATAAATCTGGCAGAAGGCATACAGAAGCACCCATGTCACAGCCTGATTGTTGGAATGCCTTGGAATTTCTCTCTTCAGATTAATCATTCTGATTTAATCTTGGTCTCTTCTAGAACCTCAGGAAATGAGCAAAATGTAGAAATTTTCTGCCAGTGCACAACACATGTGGCCTCAAGTCCTGACACTGAAATCCTTATTTCCAATGGAAACCTCTTGAATGTGGCCTTTATTTTCTACTTTTCTATCAACATTCCAGTCTTCTGAGCCTTTGCTAAAATCTCCCATCAATCTTCACGTACAACATTATAGAGCTTCAATTGTTAACATCTCGAAATCATTTCAAATGCATTCTGTGAGCCACTCATTGCAAAGTCATTCCATGAACTGCTTCCAAATGCTTTTAAACAACATGGTTAATCATGGCAGTTTTCCCACTCCCAGGAACAAATCTTCCTTTTTCAGTTTTCCATTGCTCAACATAATAGGTAGCATTCACAACTTAAAAACATGAGAAATTTATTTTGGCTCACAATTTCATAAGCTCCAGTCCTTATATGGTTTTTGGACTCCAGGGAGGAAACACCATATAGAAGGACCTAGGCAAGGGGTGGGGAGATGGCTCAGTAGAATAAGCGTTTGCCTGGCAAGTGCAAGGGCCTGAGTTCAATCCCTGGTTTCACCAATAAAAAAAGGACTTAGACAGAGGAAATCTGCTCACATCATGGTGGTCAGTAGGATTCTTTTATTGAGCTTGAGTTTTAAAGCAGGCTTTTTAGGGTAAGCATGAATGTTTTCATCACTTAGTTTCTGTCAATCTGCCTTCCATAATTTAATGAAGTTTATAGTTCCTTCAAAGTCATTTATAATTTTTTACTGAGATGTGATCTCACTGTTTTGCCTATTCTGGCTTCAACTAATGATCTTCTTACTTCAGTGTCTTTCAGACTTACAAATAGCATAAACTACAGATGTATACCAGACTAAGAATCATAAACATTGTAAGATACTTTTCAATATTCAATATTCACC
>NW_004524721.1:137772-138731 GCF_000260255.1 Octodon degus
TGTCTTTCAGACTTACAAATAGCATAAACTACAGATGTATACCAGACTAAGAATCATAAACATTGTAAGATACTTTTCAATATTCAATATTCACCCTAAAACTTTCCATTAGTTGAGCACTTACCATAAGGCAAGTACTGGCCTAAGGGCTTATATGTTAACGCATCACCCCCACAAAACATTTCTTAAGTAATTACTGTTAGTTACCCTATCTTTTTTTTTTTTGTTTTTAGTTACCTTATTTTGAAGAAGTTAAGGTTCACAAAGTTAAAAAGCTGTGTATATGATTACACAGAAGATAAGTGGTAATACTTGGACTCATACTGATATGCTACCTAATGCCACAGTGCTCTTAAAAGACTTGGCTGTGTTGTCACTTTATTCTCTACCACAAGACAGTAGAGGGAGAAAGATATTTTATTTTGTTGATGTTTAAAGCTACAGTTTGTTGATTGTTGTTTAAGTTGCCTTTTTTATATATGTTTGTGAAAAAGAACATTTTTTATGCTATTCCTTCATAAGCAACTTCTATAATGTGGTGGTGAGGTTCTGTTCCCTGTGTATTTCTTATTATCTGGGTGTGCCAGCACAGCCTTTTCTGAAGAAGCTCCAGTCCAAGTTTTATGACTTCACTAAGATGCCATTTCTTCAGAGAAAATGGCTCTTCTCCTCCTTCCATACCAATAGGAGTGGAAAACAAACTTTCCAAAGTTATGTCCATATATTCACTCACTCCTGTGTGTGGCTCTCTTAGCTGTCTTGAAATGCTCTATCATGGGTGACAGCACAGGCTCACTGACCATTCTACAGGGCTGTAGACCACCATAATCATTTCAACTTAACAAATTTACCAAGGTCTTTAAAGCTCAGTTCTGTTCCCTACATGGCCTGCCACAACCTTTTCCTTCTTCTTTCCTTCTTTCCTTCTTTCCTTCTTTCCTTCTTTCCTTCTTTCCTTC
>NW_004524721.1:138831-150584 GCF_000260255.1 Octodon degus
CTTCTTTCCTTCTTTCCTTCTTTCCTTCTTTCCTTCTTTCCTTCTTTCCTTCCTTCCTTCCTTCCTTCCTTCCTTCCTTCCTTCCTTCCTTCCTTCCTTCCTTCCTTCTTTCCTTTATTTATTTTAATGTATTTGGTACAGGGCCTCACTACACAGCTCAAACTCACAGTGATCCTCCTGTTTCAGCTCCCCAGGTGCTGAGATTACAGGCCTGTGCCACCACATCTGGTCTTGGTGCACCTGGGGCAGGGCTGAAATGGCACGTGGTACCTGAGATCGAACCTGGGGGTCCTTGTGCCTGTCTAGGCAGGCACTTAGACTGCTGAGCTATCACTGTGGCTCCATCCTTCCCTCCTTTAAATTTTCCTTCTATTTAGAAAAAGAATGAAGTGTATAGGTATTCTTTGGAGATGTGATCCAAACAACTTGGCTGTCATTTAAAACTGATCTCTCATAATGTACAAAAACTTCCATACAACCCCATCTACAGTACAGTTAAAAAACTAATTTGATTTAAATTTTTCAACATGCTCCCTGACCTGCATTATGTCTTGAAATATATCCAAGTGCCCAGGCAGCAGCCTCCTTGACTCCAGGGTCAAAGTCTTCCAAGCAAATCACCAGTGCATCCAGTGCTCCACAATCAACTATGGCTTGAGCTCGCTGTGGAGAATGTTTACCAACTGCTCTTAGCACAAAGGCAGCTGCTTTCTTGTAGAAACGCTATGAGGGTGAGGAAAACCAAACTCAAGGTGAATTGTACATTCACATACACAAAATATAAAGCAAATTTAAAAGAACATTAAATTGATATTAATATAAATAAACCTCAATTGTTTTTGCATACAAAAGATGAGAAATATTATGAAAAATATTTTGACTATTTTACAGTCCTCAAATGCTTCCATTCAGTAACTAAACTGAAAATGAGGTCAGTTTTAAAGTACATTTCAAATCTTTTACTCTGAAGCATCCACTTAAAAATTTTAGAGAAGAAAGGTTTTCTATTTTTTACAGTGACTACTAAAACTCACTAGGTAAGTAACTCTAAAGAACCTGCTGTTGAAGTCTTCTATTTGTCTAAAATAGTGATATAATAAGAATTATAGGAGAAAAAACATAGATGTATGCTTAACACATTTTATGTTTAAAAATGTATTTGCCACTATAAGAAATATGCTATGTTAAAACTAATGTTTTGATGGGCTACATTGTCCTTAGTTCTTTTAAGTTATAGCAATATTGGTTATGGCTACTAATATTTCTACTAATTTCTGATAAGAATTAGGGTAAAGTTTTCAAGTGACTTTCCATAGATTTTCCTGTAATTGCGTAAAAGTAATGATAATATATTTATTGTCACAACTTTCAGCTAATTATACTTTTTATTTGCAGAATTGTTAAATTACACTTTACAGGGCTGGTGAGATGGCTCAGTGGTCTAAAGCACCTACTTAGAACAAGCTTTGCAAAAAGCACAGGGGCCATGGTTCAATCCCCCAGCACCACATGCCAGCCAGCCCCGCCCCCTGGTGGACTGAGCTGGCCACACACAGACACACACACACACATAAATAAAAATAAAAATAAATACTAAAAAAAAAATACACTTTACAGGTCAATAGTCATTTCTAGCTACAGTTCTTATAATTCACACTTGCTGCTTTTCTTTCTCCTACTTTTTACTTCTAAATTTCTAATGCTCCCCTCTCTTATTCATCTTGAAAAGAATCACTTTTAAAAAAGGAAAAGCAAAACTATAGGACTTTGTACATCATAAAGAGGAGATTTAACCTGAGAGATGATTTACAGGTTGGTAGGTAAAAGAGATCTAAACTTGAAAATAATGCTTTGCACCCTCAATGAAAGTTTTCTAAATGCATTCTTTTCTGTCAAGAATTTTTTGCCTCTTTATAACTCTTAATCCTCTACTGAGGACCTTCTATGTGAGACAAAAAAACACAGCCTTTGTTCTCAAACAGAAGCACTAATAATCCAGGAGGAAAGATGTGTAACAGTATTTACTAAAGAAAAGAATACCTACAACAAAAATAAGGTGGAGGCATTAATAAATTATCCTTGAATCTAGAAAACATTTTTGAATATTTAGAATTTATTTCTTACATTCTGGTAAGATACAGGTATCACAAAAATGGACTGGCACACACCTACAATCCCAGCACCTGAGAGGCTAAGGCAGGAGGATTGCTGTGATTTAAGGGCAGCCTGGGTAAGAAAGTGAGTTTAAGGGAAACCTGAACTGCAGAGTGAAACTGTCTCAAATACTCTAAATAAATAAATAAATAAATAAATAAATAAATAATAAATAAATTTTTAAAATGCAAAATTCAGTGTCATATACTACAATTGCAATGTTGTACAAGCATCACCACTATCTAGTTCCATTGCATTTTCATCTCCCCACCAAAAAAAAAAAAAAAAAAAAAAAAAAAAAATCCCTTATAAATTAAGCAGGTCCTGTATTCTGGTTCATTTCCCCAAAAAGATCACCACTTAGCTCTATCTAAATGGATTTCCATATTCTTTATATTTCATCTAAAGTGTATCCTATAATACAGGTCTTTATATTTTGGATCTTTCACTTGACATATTTCCTAAGAGTCATCAATGTTATAGCATTGATCAACACACTACTTCCTTTTATGTATGTATTATAGTTTCTTGTAGGTATATACATTTTGTTCATCTACTCAGCTGCAGATGGACTTGGGATTCCTTTCACCTTTTGGTTAATGTGAATAATACTGCCTTGCATATTTGTGTATAAATTGTTTTTGTGTGCTTGGCTTTTGCAGGACTGAGAACTTTAAGAGTCCTGTGCATGCTGGGCAAGTGCTGTACCACTGAGGTACATCACCAGCAACTATTATTTTTATCTTGAAACAAGGTCTCACAAAGTTGACTGCTTTGGCCTTGAGCCTGTGTATTTCATGCCTCAACCTCCTAAGTAAGTAGACTGTTATGATAAACTAGCTGGGTAGAATCAATAGCCCATGACCTTATCTAAAAGGACCCTTCCTCTTCCTCTTCCTCCTCTGCCTCCTCTTCCTCTTCCTCATCCCTACCCCTCTCCCTCCCCCTCCTCTTCTTCCTAATGTATTTTAGTACAGGGACTACAAATTATCACTGCACAGCTTGGACTTGTAGTGATCCTCCTGTTTTCAGCCTTCCAAGCTCTCGGATTAGAGGTGCCACCATACCCTGTCTTAGTCCCCATCTCACTGTGCCCAGGGTGTGGGGCTGGCAGGGCACACCTGGGGAACTTTGTTCACTGAGTCTGTCTAAACAAGCGCTTTAGTCCACTGAGCTATTTGGCTGCCCCTAAAAGGATTATCAATAATAATTTTTTAAAAGTCATTATATGGATAAGTAGAATAGCACCATATAGGAAGGGAACACATTGGGGTATTCACAGACATTGTCAAATCATGTACAAACACTTGTTTACATAGTAAAAACTGTTTTATCAAACCTTCCACTAAATATATTTTCTCCTTTTGATTGTTTCCCTACTCTTTGATTCAAAGTTCTCTAGATACAGTACCATAGTTCATTAGCATGTAATATTGCTGAAAGCAATTATTTGTTTACCTAAGGCCCTATAGTCTTCCCTAAGTCATCCTATAACTTTTTAAAATTCCTGTATACAAAAATACTGCTTAGCTTACAATTCAACAATATTTATATCAATTATCTCTTTACATTAACATCAAACAATGACAGCATATTATCCCAAAAATGAAGTAATCTAAAGATGCTATGCAGTTTAGAGAATTCAGGTTCTATTAATATTCTGATAGTTATAGAGCTTACAAGTTTATGACTATGCCCAAAATATCAAGTTTTAAAAAATAAATATACTGCGTAAGTTTTTTCTTTAAATCTTACATTCTGCTCTGCCAATGAATAAACAAGTTGTGGAAGGATGTCCCCCTTTACAACTGCTTCTGCTAAGTCATCACTGTAATTAGCCAGTCTCCCAAGAGCCAAAGCAGCAGTGTGTTGAATTGTTGGGACCACATCGAGAAGCAGAGGCCTCAGCAAAGATATTACACCTGTGATAATTAAAAAAAGAATAGAAATCAGAAAAATTTAAATTAAAAAGCTAAAAAAAAAAATTTCTGGATATATTCCATCAAGAAAAGTAATGGTATTAAATCCTCCAAATCCCAGTCCAGTTCCCAAACCAGTACATAAACCAGTACTACTTCCCGTTGTTGTTCCAAAACTGGTACCAAATCCAAAACCTTTGTTCTGAGTACCACCAAAGAGTCCAGTAGTGCCTGTGTTAGTTGGGGCAGAAAAGCTGAATGCAGAACCTGCAGCTGTAGATGTTGTCCCAAATCCTCCAAACCCACCTGCGGGTGCTGCGGTGGCTGCAGCGGTGCCCGAGGTACCCAAAGGTGTCCCAAAATTGAAAGCCATGTCGCAGGAGCCGGCCTTCCTTAAGAATGAATCTGACCACTTGGCGAAAAAAAATAAAGAAAATAACACTCTTCTGGCTTGGATTTTTAAGGAGATTACCAACAATTTACTCTTCACTAAGTCTGAAATAAACTAGTCACCTCACATTTCTTCAAAAATAGCCTTCAAAAAATTTACATCTAAAAAGCTGTATATACTTTAAAAGGACAAAGGAACATAATTAACATTTTTACAGCAGCATTTTCTTAAGCATCACAGTAATTATTAATCTCTGTTCTTTTTATGGCAAGTAAATACAAAATGTGTTCTTTGCATATAACTATAATTACTTGGCTGTTGAAGATTTGAGATTCAGAGTGTAAATGGGACATCAGTTTTTATATACGTGAACTTAAGTTGGGAGGAGTAAAGAAAAACCAAAAGTATTTAATGATTAATGTGGTTTTCTTTTTGTTCTATAAGATGTGAAAATATATTTTTTTTATTATTTGGAGTTTATAGAATACATCTAAGCAATTAGGATAACAGAATGACTGGTTTTGCCACTTTGTTTTTTAAACCTTTATTTCTAAAAATGAAAACGTTTAAATAAATTCTTAATTTGTAATTTCAAAAAAAAAAAAAGAAAGAAAAGTAATGGTAAAAGTCAGTAAAAACAGAAATATCCACTAAAATCCAATGGGATACATAAAGCATCTAATGGATGAAAATATAAAACCATATAAGCTGTAGTTATGAAATAGGCAACACAACATGGAAACAAGAAATTCTTTGAAGGTGTCAAAGAGTTAAAATCTTTAATTCAGCAAGTAAATAACTATGTGCCTGATAAAGTTGTAAGGAGGAATGCAGAGGAGGCAGAGTATGTCTAGACAATGGCCAGCAGGAAAGAAGACAGGGTAGATTTTCCCTTGAGGATGTTCAAATCCTTTTAAAATATGTTGTCCCGGGCCAGCCAGATAGAACAGAAGACTAAAGCGTCTGCTTAGGGCAAAGCTCAGCAGCCAGGGTTCCATCCCTGGCCTGTTGTGTCAGCCCTGCTCATGGGACATGCTGAGACAGCGATTGAGAGTGGGCAAGGTAGCTCACACTTATAATCCCAGAGTTTGGGAGGCTGAAAATAGGATAATCACTATAAGTCAGATTTATGTAATGAGATCCTGTAGACTCTGTACTAAATACTATATATATATATTCCTTTCTTCTCAATGAAGTCTTAAATGTGGTCTCTTTGATTGAAACTTAATGCACTTTATTTTGGAAATCTGATCACGATCTTTCTCAGAGTCAAGGGAGCTAGGAGGGCCATTCAGCTAGGAACTCACACTCAGAAAAGGTGGCATGACTATTACTGCCAAATACATTCCTTAGCATACAGAAGTAACACTGTGTTACTAGTTCTTATAATATTTATCCTAGGATTGAATATGTTAAAAGAATATCGCAACAATAAGAAAAGTAACATTTATCAAGCACTTATTATATCCAAGCACTGTTCTATGGAATTTTTCCTATTTTAATTCACCTAACTTCTATAAGCAATTGATGAAGTAAACTCTATTACTGTACCTATTTTATAGATGAAGAAATTGAGACTGAGAAAATCTAAGTGATTCACACAACTATTAGATGGCAAAACAAGGTTAGAATTCAGACATTCTTTACTTATATTATTAAATATTATTCATTAAAAACTGAGGGGCACGGAAAGAGATACTAATAATTATTAACCTTTGTTATTTGATTACATATTCCAACTCTTTTCTTTTTTAATTTTATATATTTGGCACAGGATCTCACTAAGCAGCTTGGACTCATAGTGATTCTCTTGTTTCAGCTTCTCCAGTGCTGGGATTAAAGGCATGTATCACCATGCCCTGACCTGGTGGCACACCTAGGACAGGGTTGGCATGGCCTGAGGTACTGGTTATTATACCCAGGTTCTTGTGCTTGCCTAGGTAGGCACTTAAGTCAGCTGCACTATCTCCAGGGCCCAATATTCCAACTCTTTACATGAACATTCATTACCATAAAGATTGTAAAATTGTCAACTGTTAGCTTTGCTTCACTGATACTTTTTATAGCCTAAGGTTACAACAAAGGTAGTGACAGAATTCAAACTGGAAAAAAGTAACCCTCAACTTTCTAAGCTTAATCTATACCAATTTAATAAGGTTATTATTTCATGTCTTTAAAAACACATCTAGGGGCTGGAGAGATAGCTCAGTAGAATAAGTGCTTGCCTGACAAGCACAAGGTTCTGAGTCCAATCCCCATCCCCCAAAAAGAACAGTATTTAAAACCACATCTTGATGATATATAAAAACAAATAACGGGTGCTGGCCAAGTAGCTCAGTGGATTAAAGCACCTGCAAGTAGGTACAGGGGCTAGAGGTTTGATCCCCAGGCTGGCAGTGCTACCCTCACCATCAGGGTGCGCAGAGATGGCAATTGAGACTGGGCATGGTGGTGCAAGACTGTAATACCAGCTCTTGGGAGGTTGTTAAAAGGCAGATCACTATCAGTCCAATCTAGTAGTGAGACCCTGAACACCCTGTAGACCTTTACTTAAAATACAGAAAACAACAATAACAACAACAACTAGCATTACACTGTTTTACTATGTCATACCTAGACACATTTAAAATAGAAATAAAGAGGAGGGCATTTCAACATGGCTGAAAAGTGGAGGAGCTACATTGGAACTACCCAGAGAAAATCAACTAAAACACAGGTAACTGGATGAAAGGCAGAGACATACATCCTGATGCCAAAACCAATCTGATATTAGAGACTTGCAGATCAAACAAAACATAAGACATAGGACTTTATAAAATGGTAAACCCCACATGGCTACCTATGAGACTGCAACCTATATGCTGAACAGTAACTGCCATTGTGGGAGGTTTCCCAAAAGATGGATGGACTGATATAGTGTGGATAATTGAAGTCACACAGGATAGATTTGGGATAAAAGGTCACTTTCAACTTTTGCCTTGCTCCAAACAGAGGAATCTGTAGCCTGGCAGCAAATATCACTAGCACACACAGAGGCCAATGACCAGGAACCTGTTGCTCCCTGTTTTCTTCTTTTTTGTTTTTGTGCATCATAGCAGCTAAGTGGAACCTAAAGCAACAGAGAGGTTAAGAATTGCAGTGAATCAAACATAATGACCCCTCCTAAGCTGTGGCAAGTGGTGCGAAAGGATTTAAGAAGAGGGATATAAGCAGCTTAGGATATCGTGTAATAGTGAGTAGAAAGTCAGTTCTTCCACTGTGAGAGAGGAGAGACTGAGCAACCTTGGGCTGCCTCTACAGTTGCTTCAAGGTCAGAGAGTCCAGTAATTAAATACCACACCATTCCTATTACCATCAAAGGGGAAAGGTAATGTATCATTGGGTGTGGAACACAGGAGGCTGTACAAGGACCATTAGGGGCTGCACAACTGGGAGCTATATTGGGCTCTCTCTGACTGAGGGCACCACAACAACTAAGAGCAGTGCGGAGACTAACATGGTATGATGAAGGCAGGAGACAAAGGGCCATCTAAAAAGCTTCTGACCAAAGACAGGCCCCAGCCTTCCCATTCAGAGGCCAGAATCAGCCCTGGATTGAGGAGGAATCCCAGAACAGACTTGGTAGGGTTCCCAAGCAAAGTATTGGTCTCTGACTTGCACACTACTACAGAACAGTGGACGCTAGAGTAATTACTTTGGTTTTGTTGTTACTGTGGTTATTATTGTTGTTTTGCTTGTACATTGTTTTCATTATTTTAGTGTTTATCTTATTTTTTTCTGTCTGGAATCTTTTTGGTTGTTTACATATTTATTTTTTTATTTGTTTTGTACAGATTTTTCTCTATTTTCTCAAATTTAAGTGTTGACTTTTCTTTTTTCTTTTTGATGTTTTCAGGTCAGTGAATATTGTCTCTCATCTTCTGGTTTGCTTTGATATTCTTTAGTTGTATCCTTCAATTGTTCTTTCCTGTTTTCTTTTATAGTGTCATAAAGCTTAGATAATCTTTGTCTTTCACGCTTGTTTCAACTACATTTCTCTTTATCTCTCTGTTTTGTCTTCTATCTCTCTGAATTCTTATCACAAATTGTAAAATCACTCCACTAAGATGAAATTTATTGGATACAAGTTCCTGATTTACATTGGATTTTGTAATGTAAATACAGACCTTGCCTCTTTGATTAAAAATAGTTTAGATTAAATATGTGGACCAGGGGGGCAGAGAACAGGTGAATGGCTAGGCCCAGAAGAACCCAGACTCATGGCATGGAGAAGGCATGAAGGAGCAAGGGGAACTGGTCTTTGTGTCTGCCCTCAAGACTCCAGTTATGTGGTGGGGAGGTGCTCAGACTGAACTCAGGGGAATTAATTAACACACAAATTTACAGCACAAAGAGTATGGAGACCTGGGCCTAGGAACAGTCTGGTCCAAGCCCAGGTACAGCAAGGGTGAGACCCATTTCTGCTCCCTTGGAACCCCAACAACCACTGATCAATCGCCCTCCATGCCTGCCAAGTGAGTGAGAAATTCTGCTGCATTCTTGGGACCCCAGATCCAGCCCTAGCCCAGGCTCAGTGAGTGTGTGGGAGAGATTCAGCTATGCTGCACCTGTGTGGTCCAGTCCAAGCCCAGGCGCAGTGTGGGTGAGAACCTATACCACCCCTTTGGGACCACCACCACCACCACTCCACAGTCCCCCCCCCATGCCCACTGAGTAAGAACTTCTGCCACGTTCATGGAACCCACAGATCCAGCCCTAGCCCAGGCCCAGTGATGGCATGGGAGAGCTACCTCTTCCCTCTACTCCACCTTGTCCCCATCAGACTCAGATCAGGCCTTGCATACAGGCCTGGGGTGAACTATGCAGCAGCAGCTCCTGAAGAGAGAGTAGGGGAGAGAACCACCCAGCTAGTCCAGGAGCAGAACATCTTGCCAGAGGGGCACACCAGTTTCACTCTCAAGGGAGACTACATGAAGGAGCTGAGCACAGCAACCAGACCCAAGCCAGGCACAGCTGGATAAATTCAAACTTTGTAGATCTCCACCTGAATTTCAGTAGGTGCTAAGGCTATAACTGGACCAAATTTCTATAACGAAGGTCAGAGACATTGCTATGCAAAATGACAACCAAAAGGAGGAAAATGCAATCTCAGACCCCAAGCCCACCCATAACAAGTGCAGAGGACACTAACACAGAACAAACTAGGAATCACACAGTTGAAATCAATGAACCAACAGCTTCTGAAATAAAGAAACAACTGCAGAAAGGTGTAGAGGAACTCAGATTGGAAATGGAAAAAGAAATCCCTGAATTAATAGCATCTGCAGTTAAGAATCAAATGCAGAAACATATGGAGAAAACCTAATGACAATCCAGAACATGTGCAGAGGACACTAGCTCAGCTGAAATGTATGAATTAAGAGCACTGAAAGTAAATAAGCAACAGCAGAAAGTCATAGAGGAACTCAGAGCAGAATTCTTTTCTGAAATAAAGAAAAGATTCACTGAACTCATAGAATGTGAAGTAAAGAATTAAATACAGAAACATAGGGAGGAAATGCAATCTAAAAAATACTCTTCAGTAAAAGAATGAATAACTGCTTCTAAAGGAGAAAGCGATAAAAAAATAAAGGAGATTAGAAAAATAATGGCTTCCTTGAATGAGCAATATAGGAAAGAAATAGATCACATGAAGCACAGTCAAAGAGATATAGAGGAAAATAAAATCTCAGTCATAAGCTTGCAAAACCATTTGAGTGAAAGTGAAGACAGAGTTTCAGATCTTGAAGATGATGGTGCACCTAGTGAAAAGGTAAGAAAAGATCACTTAAAAACAATTAGAGTGCAGGAAAAAATAATTCATCACTTGCAGGAAGATGCAAAGATGAACAATGTGAGATTAATAGATATAAATGAGAAAGAAGGAGTCAATGCCAATGCCATTTAAAAAATATGGGCAGAAGTATGGCAGAAAACTTCCCAAATATGAGGAAACAATCTGACATTCAGGTAACCGAAGCATACAGAACACCGTGTAACCTCAACCCAATTAAAAACACACAGAGACATATAATACTCAAGATCTCAGAAATCCAGCACAAGAATAATATACTGAAAGCCACTAGAAAAAAAAAGATCACTTTAAAAGGAAAACCCATCAGAATAATGGCCAACTTCTCTTCACAAACCATGCAGGCAAGAAGAGCATGGAGCAGAGAACTTCACGTCCTCTATGAAAACAAATTCAATCCAAGAATACTATCCCCTGCAAAACTCTCTTTCAAGTTTGATGGCAAAGTGAAATACTTCCATGACAAAGAACAAATAAAGAAATTCATGATGACAAAACCAACCTTAAACAGGCTCCTGAAAGATGATCTGGAGAAGGACCAAAATGATCAGAACTCCATGAATGAGATCAGAAGCAACCAACTAAATAGGGTAAACATTAAACACAACAGAAAAATGACTAAACAACAGGAGGTAAACAACATACCAATCATAAGTCAATACATCTCAATTATAACCATCAATGTAAGTGGACTCAATTAACCAATTAAGAGAAATAGACTGAAACAATTGGATTAAGAAACAAAATTCAACAATATTCTATATAAAAGAAACACATTTAACTCATAAAAACATTCATAGGCTGAAAGTCAAAGAATGGAAAACAATACTACATGCCCCAGCACCTCTGAAAAAAGCATTGGTAGCCATCCTATTCTCAGACAGTCTCAAGTTCAGACAAAGAATAATCAATTGAAATAAAGAAGACCACTGTATACTGGTTAGGGGAAAAATAACAGAGGAAGAGGTAACACTCATAACTATGTATGCACCAAACATAGGAGCACCCAACTATATAAAGAAAATCTTAATGGACAAAACAAATCTAATATGCAATACTACAATCTAAACAGGAGACCTTAACATCCTCTTATCCCTAAAAGATAAGTCAATCGGACAAAAAATTAGCAAGGAAATAACTGAACTGAACCAGATCTTGGAGCAAATGTACTTGGTGGACATACATAGAGTGTTCCAAAGAAACACAGCTGAATACACACTTTTCTCAGTTGCACATGGGTCATTTTCTAAAATCAACCACATACTGGTCCATAGGTCATGCTTAAGTATATGCAAGAAAACAGAAATTATCCCATGCATATTATCTGACCACAGTGCAATGAAACTGAAAATAAATGACAAAAGAAACCAGAAAAATACCCTAAATACATGGAAATTAAACAACACCCTATTCAACAACCATGGGTCACAGATGAAAT
>NW_004524721.1:151649-153800 GCF_000260255.1 Octodon degus
TCATGTTCAAAGTCCAATATAAAATTGGAATAGATGGCCTCTACTTAAATCTTGTAAAAGCCAATTATGAGTACCCCATGGCTAACATAATTATAAATGAGGAAAAAGTAAAATCACTTACTCTTAGATCTCATACAAGACAAGGATGTCCTCTATCACCACTCCCATTCAATATAGGTCTGGAGTTATTAGCTAGAATTATTAGAAAACTGAAAGAAATAAAAGGAATAAGAATAGGTAACGAAGAAGTTAAACTATCATTATTTTCACATGATATGATACTTTAGTTGGAAGACCCATAAAACTACACCAAGAAACTATTATAATTAATACAGAAATTAAGTAGTATAGCAGGATACAAAGTCAATATGCAAAAGACAATAGCATTCCTCTACACAGATAGCAAACACATTGAGAGGGAAATTAGTGAAAAAGTGACTTTTACAATAGCACCGCAGAAAAGGAAATAGCTTGGAATTAACCTAACTTAAGAAGTGAAAGATCTTTTCAAAGAAATTTACAGTACTCTTAAAAACAAAATCTCAGGGGCTGGAGAGATGGCTCAGTGGTCTAAAGCACCTACTTGAAACAAGCTTGGCAAAGCACAGGGACCGCGGTTCAATCCCCCAGCACCCACACACACACACACACTAAATAAAATGTAATAAATAAAAATAAATAAATAATTTAAAAAAAAAAAACAAAATCTCAGATGATTTCAGAAAATACATATCCCATGCTCCTGGATAAGAACCAACATTGTAAAGATGGCCATACTCCCAAAATTACTGTACAGATTTAATGCAGTCCCTATCAAACTACCACTAACATACCTCAGAGACCTAGAGAAATCATTCCTAAAATTTATTTGGAACCAGAAATGACCTAGAATACCAAAGGAAATCCTGGACAACAAACACAAGGCAGGAGATATTACAATTCCTGACTTGAAATTATACTACAAGGCTACTGTGATAAAATCAGCATAGTACTGTCAACAAAAGAGACCTGAGGATCAGTGGATTATATTAGAAGATGCTCAAGCCTCTACAAACACACTCAGCCACCTTATCTTTGACAAAGTGGCCAAATATACTCACTGGAAGAAAGATAGCCTCTTTGACAAATGGTGCCTGAAATACTGGCCCTCTACATGCTGAAAACTAAAACTTGACCCGCGTCTATCACCATGCAATAAGCTAAAGTCAAAATGGACTAAAGATCTAAACATTAAAACAGAATCAATAAATCTCCTAGAAGAGAAAGTAAGAACTCTTGAATACATAGGAGTAGACAAAGAATTCATGAACAAAAATCAAATCGCATGGAAAACACGTGAAAGAATTAACAACTGGGATCTCCTCTTATTGAGAAGTTTTTGCAAGTCAAAAGAAATGCTCAAGAAAGAGAAAAGACAATCCTCATATTTCAAAAAACACTTGACAAATAAGTACTCAGACAAAGGTCTGCACTCTAGAATTTATAAAGAACTAAAACATGCTTGGGCCCCGAAATTTAAAGATCCAGTCCAGAAATGAGCATCTGAGATACACACATTTCTCAGAGGATGAAATTAAAGCAGCGAATATATACATGAAAAATTGCTTCACATCACTAGCCATCCATGAAATGCAAATTAAAACAATATTGAGATATCATCTCACCCCAGAAAGAATGGCTATCCCAAAGAAATTACCCAACAACAAATGTTGGAGAGACTGTGGGGAAAAACGATCCCTTCTCCACTGCTGGTGGGAATGTAGACTGGTGCAACAGTTATGGAAATCAGTGTGGAGACTCCTTATAAAAGTAGAAATGTAGAGACCCAGTCCTAGCCCAGGTTACCTGAGTGTGTGGGAAAGCTTCCTGCTATCCTGCGACAGAGGGACCAATCCCTGCCCAGGCACAGGGTGGGCCAGACCCTCTCCCACCTCCTTGGGACACCCCCCACAACTCTGCAGACCTCCCCCAACCCGCCTGCAGAGTAGGAATTTCTGCCGCGTTCCGGGAACCCCCAGACCCAGTTCTAGCCCAGTTCCCCTGAGTGTGTGGGAGAGCTTCCTGCTACCTTGCGCCAGTGGGACCAGTCCCAGCCCAGGCACAGGGTAGGCCGGACCCTCTCTCAGGTCCTTGGTGGGCCCCCCGCCACTC
>NW_004524721.1:155653-156261 GCF_000260255.1 Octodon degus
AATGAGATCGGAAGCAACCAACTAAATAGGGTAAGCAATTAAACATAGGAGAAAAAGGAGTAAATGATAACAGGTAAAGAACATGGCAACCGTAAGTTAATACATCTCATTTCTAATCATCAATGTAAATGGACTCAATTCACCAATTAAGAGAAATAGACTGGCACAGTGGATTAGGAAACAAAATCCAAAAATATACTCTTTACAAAAAAAAAATTTAACTCATATAGACATCCATAGGCTGAAAATCAAAGGATGGAACACAATACTACATGCTCCAGCACCTCAGAGAAAAGCAGGGGTAGCAATCCTATTCTCATTCTCAATTTCAAACCAACAATGATCAAGCAAAATAAAGAAGGCCACTATATACTGGTTAGGGGAAAAATTCAAGAGGAAGAGGTAAAACTCATAAATATGCATGCACCAAACACGGGAGCACCCATCTATATAAAGCAAATCTTAATGGGCATCTAATATCCAATGCGACAATTTTATTTTTTTATTTGTTTTTTCTTTTTTAAAAAATTTATTTATGTAGGTATTTTATTAATTTTATTGACAAACAAATAGCAATGAGACAGTTTCAAAACTGATTAATAGGACAG
>NW_004524721.1:166563-176718 GCF_000260255.1 Octodon degus
AAAAGCTACAACTCTTGTTGCATAGGTCCTGCTTTACCTTGGTCTTTACCATCCAGTAGAAAAGTATGAAGACAAAATATAGGAAGTAAAGCCATGATGTTATGTTGAGCTTTGGGGAACTCAGGTCAATACTTTCTGACATTGCCAATTACATAGAAGACCCAATGTTATTATAGCCTCTGGACATTTTAGAATATTTTGCTGAGTTTACACACATATAATATTCAAATAACGACTTAGAAAAAAATGGGATACAGATGAATATCCATTTTGTATCTGTGAATGCAAAGTTAATGGGATAGATATATAGTTACAGTCTGTTAATGAATAGAATGATTTATTCTAATGGTGTTTGTAAATAGGATATCAAGTCCACATCTTGCACAGCAATTAACCACTAAGAAGTATGTATGCATTGTGTTAGTCATTGAAACTGTCCTAGCGATTTTATTTGAAACTGTCTCATTGCTGTTTATCAATATAATTATGAAAAAAAGGAAAAAAATAAAGTTGATTGTTCAATAATAAAAAAAAAAGAAAAAGAAAAGTAGAACTGTAAATCCCCTTTAAACCAGCTTTCCTCTACTGGGAATTTTCCCAGAGGATCTGAAAACATCATATCTTAGTGATGTACGTGTGCCTATGTTTATAGCAGCACAGCTTGTGATAACCAATTTTTGGATACAACGAAGATGCCCATCTCCTGAGGAATGGATGAAAGACATGTGGTGCTTTTGTAGAATGGAGTATTACTCAGTTGTAAAGAATAATAAACTCAAATCCTTAATATTGAAGTGGATGCCACTTGAACATATACTCAAAAATGAAATAAACCAGACATGCATGTGTAAATATTGTATAGTTTCCCTAATATAAGAACTCAAAAGAAGAAATACAAATAGAAAGGTATAATACATTCAAAGTAAAGCAAGAACTTGAGGACTAGACAATGAAAAGAGAGGAAGGAGAAGAGCTAGGAATCATGACAGTGCAATCCATACAGTTATATGTACAAGATGGGTAAGGCAATCTCCCTGAGAATCTTCAGAAGATTTTCAAATCTAGCAGTTAATTGGAAGGATTCTCACTCTGACTAACTATATATACTGACACCTGTGAACTAAGCAACTGCACTGAAAATGTGAAATTGTGATAGTAGGTTCATGCTTGGAGTGCCTGTCATTCTGGTATTCTGAATACGTGCTGCTTCTCATGACATGCCTTTTACTGCCATGCTGTCTGTGGGATAGATGATTGTTTAAAAAGGAATGTAGTGGTGAATGAAAGCAGGAGACAGGAAAAGGAGTGTTGCGGGACTGTCCTGAAACAATGTTGTATATGGTTAAATTTCTGGACTTATGTATAAACATATATAATTCTTTATTCCTATTTTTTAAAAATATTTTAAATTTTTTCTCATATTCTGTAGGGACTTATACTTTAACATATCAATAGTTTATGAAAAATACCTGTTCCATGTTATGCCTAAGGTGTTTGATATTCAGACAGATAGTGAGTTTAAGCTCAGCAGTCTAGGTTATATGGATATAACAATAAGCTTCTCTTCTGGAAGGTTAACAACCTAAGTTTGCAGACCAAAAATTAGAGAAAAAGAAAGGTCACAAGGAAAGACAACATTTTGGCCATAGACTTGCAAGGTCAATTAAGACTGAGGACATATGAGAACTTGTACTCTAATATGATGTAACCCAGTTGTCCCAAATTTTCTGATCAAGGAGATTATGGGACCAAAGAGGAAAGTGATCAATGATGAAGAGTGTGCCTAAAGAGAGTCACGTGGAGAGAAAACATTCTCTCAGGGTTTCACAGAAAGTAAATTAGCCAAACAATGGCTGTGAGTCATCCACATGGCTGACACTGACAAAGGATCTACAATCTGAGGTACAGGGTCTCAGGATAAAGCCTGAAGTGATTTGACTGACCTTATGAGAACCAAAAGCTACTGCTCTTGTTACATAGGTCTTGCTTTATCTTGGTTTTAACCATCCAGCAGAAAAGTATAAAAATGAAGTACAAAAAATGAAGCCATGTCATTATGTTGAGCTGTAGAGGAGTCTGGTCAACAACGTCTGACACTGCCAATCAAGTGGAAGACCCCATAATATTATGAACTATTGGACTATTTTGGAATATTTTGCTGAATTCACACTCCTATAATATTTAAATGATGGAACTAAACAAAAAATGGGGATATAGTTGAATGTCCATTTTGTATCTTTGTGTTCAAAAAGGTTAGGACAGATATATATCTACATTCTCTTAATTCAAGGAATAGAGGGATTTGTTCTAATAGTGTTTGTAAATAGGATATCATTTCTGCATCTTGTAGTACAAACAACCACTGGGAAGGCAGTATACAATGTGTTAATTATTGGAACCGTTCTACCAATTTGATTTGAAACTACCTCATTGCTATTTATTTCTCAATAAAATTATGGAAAAAACCAAATTTACAATTTATGATCTGTTTTGTCATACAGCTATGTGTTTGCATCTAGGTTCTAAAGTAAAAAGCCATGAGCTACTAACATTGGCTAATTTGTAAATTTCACTTGTTTTTATTATTATTCTTAATTTTACTACTGTAACTGTGATGCCCTCATTGTCTTAGCCACATGTTCTCCCTTATGTAACAATATTGGGAAGTGCTGGAGTAATAACCTCATCAAGGTTCTAAACTGAAAGACAGAGGACAATGCCAAATGTAAACCAATATACCACTCTCAACTAATAGGGAAGGCAAGATCTTGGGTAAGACACAAAACAAGAATCTCTGACAAACAGAAGAGATCCCTGAAGACACCCTTTATAAAGAGGCTCTGATTGCAGTGATAAAGAAAACTACCATGAAAATTTCACAAAAAGTATCACAGAAATCTAAATAAAGTGGTAATTTTGAAATAGAAAATGAAAAGATAAAGAAGAAAAATGCAATGTCAGGACTCCAGCCCACTTAGAAGAAATTCAGAAGATATCATTATAGAAGAAATTGGAGAAGGACAGACCTCATGACAAAAGCAGAATGAGTTCACCTACTTCCCCAGGGATAAACAGTAATGTCTGGGCTAGTCAGATAGCTCAGAAGACTAAAGCACATGCTTAGGCAGACACAAGGTTCAGAGGTTTGATCTCCAGTCTGCCCTGCCAGCCCCACTCCTGGGGTACACTGAGACCACAATTGAGACTTTGAGTGGTGGTGTGCATCTATATTCCCAGTACTTGGGAAGCTGAAAACAGGAGAATCACTATAATTCCTGTCTGTGTAATGAGACCTTGTAGACCCTGCACTAAATGAAAAAAAAATAAGTAAAGAAAAAAAGAAAGAAATTGGAAGTCATAAAATTTTCTGAGATCTCTGAAATGACTGCAACTGAAGTAAAGAAACAACGCCAGAGGTATATAAAGGAAAGCAGATCAGAAGCAATCTCTCACATTAAAAAAAAAAAAAAGATAGCTATAATGAAAGAATTACTGAGCATATCTAAAGACATTGATTAAAAATATAAGAACATAGAAAAGTGATGGAACTCTTGAATAATATAGAAAAGAAACAGAATGCATGAAACAGGTTAAAACAGATATTAAGGAAATTAAAAAGTGAATTAAAAGCAGAAAAAATTGATGTAAGGAATCAAAAGGATAGCACTTGTTAAATCTGAGATTGTTACACTATTAGATTATTTCATAATTTTAGAGATATTTACAAAATATTATTTTAAATGTGGTGGTCCCATCAATCTTGTATACTTTAAAAAGTTTCTGTCATGGAGAGAAGGATGCACTGGATGAGCGTTAAGATGTTTTTGAATTTCATTATTCTGTAAATAAAGTCTTTTCTTCAATAAAAGGTAAATTTTATTTTTTAAAAAAAGGCAGAAAAATCAATATGAATGAAATTGAAGATAGACTTTCAGACCTTGAAGACATCCTTGCATGTAGTGATCAGGAAAAGAAAGGTCTGTGGAAAAAAAAAGGGAGAAACAGGTAATAATAATTCAAAAGCTAGAAGATGAGCAGAGATGAACAACATAAAAGTAATATAAATTAACCAGGGAGCTAAGTTTGTGGTCTAAGCACCTGCCTGGCAAGTGTAAAGATCTGGGTTCAATCTCTTATGTTGCATGCTGTGCTGGTGTCAGAAGCCCAGGTGTGATGTGCCGTTCAACAAAACCAGGCATGGTGGTGCATGGGAAGGCTGAGGCAGTAGGATCACTACAAGTAGTACCTGTATAGCAAGACCCTATATCAAATAAATAAATAAAAAAAATATTTTTAAAAATTAAAAAAATAATGGTAGTCAAGGT
Source organism: Octodon degus (assembly GCF_000260255.1). Classification (NCBI taxonomy): domain Eukaryota; kingdom Metazoa; phylum Chordata; class Mammalia; order Rodentia; family Octodontidae; genus Octodon; species Octodon degus. Next base: position 170,889 of record NW_004524721.1, read on the forward strand.
AAAGAAGGAACAAACAAAACTGAGATAAAATGAATATTTGCAGAATTAATAAATAGCAGAAAACTTCCCAAACATAGGTAAAGAACATGACATACAATTAGGTAAGGCATATAGAACTCCAAATAGCATCAAACACAATAAATCTACACCCAGACATACAATAGTTAAGATCCCAGAAATTTGTCACAAGAAAAAAATACTAAAAGCTATAGAGAAAAGAAACAAATCACATTTAGAGAAAATCTAATCAGTGGAGATTTCTTAACACAAATCATCAAGTCAAGAAAAATATGGAGTGAAGTATTTCAAGTCATAAAAGTAAACAACTTTGAACCAAAATTGATATATCCTATGAAACAACCTTTCAAAATCAATGGAGAAGTACTTCCATGACTAAGAACCACAAAATAAATTCATGAGAACAAAATCATCCATATAATCAGCACTGAATGATATTTGAGAAACAGAACAAAAATGGACACAATACCAAGAACAACAACAGAAAGAAACTGTCAAATAAGGCAAGCAATTAAAGAAATAGTATGGAGTCAACAGCAGAAAAATAACATGACAAACATATGGCAATACATATCAATTATAAGCATCAGTGTAAATGGACTCAATTCACTAATCAAAAGAAAGAGACTGGCAGAGTCAACCAAGAAACAAAATTCAACAGTAGTCTACATATAAGAAGTACATTATCTCAAAAGGAAACTAATAGGCTGAAAACCAAAGGATGGAAAGCAATACTATATGCAGAAAGAGTTCAGAAAATAAATGGCTCTTCTATTTGAAGACAATCTGAACTTTAAACCAAGAATGATCAAAAGGCATAAAGGATACTTCTTAAGGGAAAACTTCAAGAGATAACAATCAGAATATACACACACCAAATGTGGGAGCACCCAACAACATAAGATAAATTTTAAAGGACAAGAAAAATTTAATAAGCAATAATACAATATTATCAGGGACCTCAATACATCATGATCTCAAAATGGTAGGTCCATGAAAAAAAAATTAAAAAGAGACAGCAGAACTGAACTAAATAAACCTTGGAATAAATGGAGTTAGTGGACATTTATAGAATGTGCCACCTAACAACATCAGAATACACATTTTATTCAGCTGCACATGGGACATTTCCTAAAATAGACCACATAATAGTTCATAAATTATGCTTTGCTAAATAAAATAGAACTGAAATTCTCTGAGGCACATTATCTGACAATAGTTCAATGAAACTGGAAATTAATAACAAAAGCATGCCTTGGTTTCTGACTGAGCGGGCCCTGTCCCTGGGGTGCGCTGAGATGGCAATTGAGACTGGGAGTGGTGGTGCATGCCTGTAATCCCAGAACTTGAGAGACTGTAAACAGGCAGATCACTGAGTCTGATCTAGTAGTGAGACCCTGAACACACACTGTAGACCTTTCCCTAAAATACAAAAAGAAAAAAAAAGAAACAAACCACAAAACCCCACAAACATATGGAAATTAAAAAACATCCACCTCAATCACCAACTGGTTACAGATGAAGTCAAACAAGAAATTAAACAATATCTACAAGTCAAAGAATCTTCAAACAGAACTTAATGGAATTTGTAGAAATGAGTAAAAGCAGTTCTCAAACGGAAATTTATAGTGGTGAATTCACACATTATAAAAACAGAAGGAGAACAAATAAAGACCTTATTACAGTACCTCAATTTTCTAGAAAAAGAAGAGGCAACCAAGCCCAAAGAACATATATGAAAGGAAGTTATAAAGATCAGAACAAAAATTAATGTAATTAAGACATGGAAAATAATACAAAGAGTTAATGAATCAAAGAGCTGTTTCTTTGAAAGATTAAATAAAACTGATAAAACCTAGCCAACCTCATCAGAAAAAGGAAATAAAAACCTCAAATTCAAGCAATAAACGTGAAAAAGGTGAAATGACTACAGAACCTGTGGAAATTAAGAGTAATCAATAGCTACTTTGAAAATCTTTACTCTCACAGAATGGAATGTACAGAAGAAAAGGACAGATTCATACATAGGCAGAAATTACCAAAGCTGAATCAAGAATATATAACAGCTCTGAATAATCAATATCAGCCAATGACATTAAAAATGTAATAAAACACTTATCAAAGCAGAAAAGCCCAAGTCCTAATGGACTCACAGCAGAATCTACAATAAATTTAGAGAAGATTTAATGCTAATTTTTCTCAAATTCTTCAATGAAATGTGAAAGGAAATATTATTCCCTAATGTATTTCTGAGGGCAAGTATTACACTGATACCAAAATTGGAGAAAGACCAAATCAAAAATAAGAATTACATGCCAATTTATTGTTCTAACATAAATGAGAACCTGAATGAGAAAAATGGACTCTGAAGAGTACAATAGATATCAGGAAAAGTAAATGAACTTTTTCAAAAGCAGAGTTACTACATGGAGGAGGACAAGAGAGGGAGTGGGGCAAAGAAGTTCGTCTCTATATACAAGCAAGATGGTTTGGAGATCACTGAGTCTGATCTAGTAGGGAGACCCTGAACACACACTGTAGACTTTTCCCTAAAATACAAAAAGAAAAAAAAAAGAAACAACAAAACCCCTTTCACATTTCGTTGAAGAATTTGAGAAAAATTGGCATTAAATCTTCTCTAAATTTCTTGTAGAATTCTGCTGTGAATCCATTAGGACTTGGGCTTTTCTGCGTTGATAAGTGTCTTATTACATTTTCAATGTCATTGGCTGATATTGATTATTCAGAGCTGTTACATCTTCTTGATTCAGCTTTGGTAATTTCTGCCTATGTATGAATCTGTCCTTTTCTTCTGTGCATTCCATTCTGTAAGAGTAAAGAGTACTGTGAATTTCTGGTAGTCTGTAGAAAGGAAAAGATAATTCTTAATTTGTTTCATCTCCTTTTTCAATTGTTTGTACTTTTTCTCTTCTTTATTTCTTATATATTTCTTTCTTTTTTTTCCTTCTTCAATTTTACATGCATATACTGGGTTGAAAGACAGTAGCATGTACTACAACAAATGCTGTGAAATTCATATTATTTTGTTAAGTAAAATCTATATCACTTGTAATTTTTTGTTTTAATTTTATTTTGTACTGTTTAAAAAATTTTTTTTGTTCCTCGAATGCCTTCAGGGCACTTTTGGCCAGTGGGAGAGTTGTGAGATTCGAACTCCAGCAACCTGAGACTGACAGCTTTGTGGAAGCAGCCACTTAAAGGCCTGAGCTAGGGCCAGGCCCCTGTTGAAAAAATTAAAAATAAATAAACAAATAAAAACTACAATTAGAAGTCCTATTCTACCCAGCTATTTCCCTTCAGTGCATGTTCCCAAAAGAACTGAAAACATCATATCATAATGATATTTTTGCATCCATTTTAACAGCAGCCCAATTTGTCATGGCCAAATCTGGGAAATAATCCAAATGCCCATCCTGTGGAACATATTAAAAAGATGTGGTATTTTTTATGAAATGGTATATTATAAAGCCATAAAGAAAGATAAACTTGAGGCTTTCATATCTAAATCAATGCAACTAGTGGCTATACTCATAAGTGAAACAAATCAGACCCATATGTATAAATATTGGATTGTCTCCCTAGCATAAGGACCTGAAACAATAAATGAAATCTGGAGGGAACAACAGATATAGTAAAACAAAAATTTACTCAACCTAAGGAATAAACAGTGAGATGAGGGAAATGAGAAAAGATAAGAATGAAAGGAAGGGGGAAAATCATGTAAGTATATATACAGGATAGCTAAGACGATTATGCTAAATTCTATCAGTTTTTTGAAAGTAGCAGTTAAAGTTTAAAATTTTTACTTTGACTAACTCTGTATGTTTGGGGGTCAGTGAGATAACTCATCAGGCTAAAGCAGCTGCTTAGGCAAGCACAGGGACTGTGGTTCAATCCCCAGCACCATATGCCATGCCAGCCTCACTCCCAAGTAGGCTCCAGCCAGAGTCTAGGCATAGTGGTGAATGCCTGTGATCCCAACACTTGGGAGGTTGAAAGCAGGAGGATCACCTCGAGTCTGAGCTGCACAGTAAGACCCTGCAACAACTAAATGCATTAAAACAAAACAAGACAGAACTCTGTATGTTAATATCTGTAATCTGAGCAACTGCATTGAGTACTGCAATGTGCCATATAACAGCCACAGTTGTATATCTTTCACTTTGTTCTTGTTCTTTTATATGTGTATCATCTCTAATGTTTTATGTATTATTATTATACTTTCTTTCAGATACATTTAAAAATGAAAAGCAAAAAGAACAAGAAAAAAAGTAAGATTTATTGAAAAAAGATTTTATGTTGAATTGATCAACGTTGCATACCTATATCTGGTAACCTGAGCAACAAATGTGATGATAGCAATGCATAAAATTACAAGCATTGTTCAATTTCTATTCTTGTTTTGAAATTCTGGACCATTTGTGTTTTGTTTTGTTTCTGCCTTTGTAATTATTATTCATTTTGGGTTTTTCTCTTTACAAAAATAAAAGAAAACAAAAGTATAACAATTTATCAATTTCTATGCTGTGCTTTATGCTACAATTGTACTACTTTTGCCAGGATGTTATTCCTGTTGTAATTAGTTGGTTCTCCCTTGCATGACAACACTGAGATTCTCTAACCACTGATGTCATAACCATCACCATAGTTCATAACAAAAGTCTAATGTTAGCCCAAATATCCAGTTATCATCCCTAACAAACTGGGAAGATAGGTTCTTGAAATAGACACAAAGACCTAGGCAAGCTAAACGTAAACAAAAACAAAAACAAAAACAAAAAAGTTCTGAAAAATAGAGACTGTTTAGAGAAACCTCTATACTAGTGATAAAGTTGTCTCCCACAAGAAATTTATAATTAACAAAGAAAACAAAATTAAAATTAAACATATATGTTAAGACACAGAGGCTGCCAGCAGCCACAGGGGCCTGGGCTTTGATTCCCAGGTCTGCCATGCCAGCCCTGCCCCTGGAGTGCTCTAAGATGGTGATTGAGACTAGGCGTGTTGGCATATGCCTGTAATGCAGCACTTGCGAGGCTGTACACAGGAGAATCACTATGAGTCCAATCTAGTAGTGAGACCCTGAACACCCTGTAGACCCTTCCCTAAAATACAGAGAAAAAGACACAGAGGCAAAATACAACTGCAGACCTTCAGTCTACCTAGGACAAGTCCAGGGAACAATGAGATAGAGGAAATCAGAAACTACCATACAATTTTTTCGATATGGTAGCAGCAGAAATAAAAACAAAAACAAAATAAAACAAACAAAGAAAGAAAAAAACCACAGATGAATGAGGCTATAGAGAAAATCAGATGGGAAGTAGTCTCTCAGGTTAAAAAATATCAGATGAAAAACTTGCTGAGTGAAGTTCGAGTAAACACATAAAGAATAAAAGAGCTCAGGAATAATGAATGCACAATACAAGAAATAAATGTAATCCATAAAATAGATTCAAATAGATGCCCAGAAGATTAAAAATTTAATTGAACATATATGCAGTTTATAGAACCAGTGTGAGGATAAAATATCAAATCTGGAAATGGGATTGTAGTTAGCTATCATGAAATATACATTTCTTAAAAATAGAAAGAGACCATAAAAAATCTATTGAAAGCTAAAAGATGACAAAACAAAGAACAATGTAAGATTGATCAGCATCAATGAGAAAACAGAAGACAGTGAAAACACAATTTTTTAAAAACACCAGTGGGGGGGGGGGAGCTGGGGCGATAGCTCAGTAGTTGGCAAGCACAAGGGCCTAAGTTCAATCCCTGGTTCTGCCAAAAA
>NW_004524721.1:176833-196218 GCF_000260255.1 Octodon degus
AAGAAAGAAAGAAAGAACCATTGAAAACTGTTCACAGATGTAATGGCAGAAAAATAAGTTGGGAATATAAAATAGTATGGTACTGGCAAAAAACAGACCAGAGAATCAATGGAAAAGATTAAAAGTTACAGAAAGAACACCAAACATACTCACTACCTCACTTTTGACAAAGTGGCCAAATGTGCCCATTGGAAGAAAGATACCATTTGTAGTAAATCATTCTAGAAAATCTGGCTTCTACATGCCAAAGACTAAAACTAGACTTACCATGGGGTGGCTTCTGGAGTTTGTGATTGATTATTGTGGGTGTGGGTGCTGCATCTGCTTTGGGGCATGTAATTTGCATTACAATGTAAAGAGGAGAGAGAGGATACCTAGCTGCCTGATTTGCTGCCACTTTCTTTACTCTTTGCTCTTTGCTACCACCATGAAAGATTGCTCACTGCCATGTGCCACTTTGTCTTGGAGCCAGCTGAGTATGGACTGAAACCTCCAGTAACTGTAAGCTGAATAAACCTTTCCTTCCTTCATTTTGAATGTCGGTTATTTATCCCAATAATGAGAGAAGAATAACTAAGAGTAACTAAGAATAACTAAGAGTAACTTTCTGGATTTTTAAAGGTTGGGTTTTTCATATATCTCATAGTTTTGTCACATATATGACTTAATCTTACTGCTTATTGGTATTTTAGAGGTCTAGTTGAAAACAAGTGACATTTGTGAATGTGTGTCCAAAGGAAATAAAGTCTGCTCACTTTTCTAAATGCTGTAAATACTATATCTTTATCATATTAGAATCATTATGATTTTAATTACATAGACACTGAATTATACAATTTTTTCTATGGAACTATCTTTTCAGACAGTGTTTAAGTGAAATTTGGTTTTCAAGAATGGACCTTGGAGTGTCATCCAGGCTGGCCTCAAACTCATGATTCTCTTGATTGACTCTCTTGAATGATATTAAAGGTGTGTACCACCTTGTGATAGTTGATACATTGTGTCAACTTGGCTGAATCAGCTCCAGCAGTTCTCAGCATGGGGGCTTAGCCCTGCAGGTGGGCAGGGCCCTGGAATTGAGAAAGGCAGGAAGCTGCCATGCCTGGTTTCCTGCCACCCTGCCCCGCTTCCGTGGAGAAGTCTCAGTCTTTGGAGGAGCTTGATCTTTGTGGCTGGGCGACTGTGGAAGAGCTCCGATCTTCACTGTGGAGTGCCAGTCTTTGCAGTCAGAGCAGAAGGAAGAGAGAGGCTTGATGGACACTGCCGCAGCTCCTGCTCCTCCTCTGCTCTTCATTGTTTTCTGCCAGGTGAACTGATGTCCTTTGCCTTAGAGCCAGTGGAATATGGACTGAATGCTCCATTAACTGTGAGCTAAGTAAACCATTCTTTCCTTCATTTTGAGTGCTGGGTATTTGTCCCAGAAATGAGTAAAATGTAACTAAGACACACCTTGTTGGGCTTTCATTTTAATGATTTTATTTTACTTTTTTAGTTATATGGTTTGGTTTAAGAATAGACATCATTCACCAACTTTTTTTATATCTTAACTGAAATTATTGCCTGTAATTATTTTAAAGCTATTCTAAGCATATTTTATATTTGCTTCATTAGTGCATTTATTATAAAGCTTTAAATGTATGCTAACAAATTTAGGTTTTATTTTTAGACTATTATACTCTTTTAGTTAAAATGGTACATGTTCATTATAAAATACCATGTAATACTTGATAATGACAGCAAATTAAAAATGGACATAATGTGACTTTTCTCCAAAGAAGATATACCGGTGTCTAATAAGCACAAGAAAAGGTGCTTGATATCATTAATGCCCAGGAAATAAAAATCAAAACAACAATAGTGCCACTTCACATCCATTAGGATTATTTATTATTTGTTTTTAAAAACAAAAATAGCAATTGTTTGTGAAGATATAGAAAAATTGGACCCATTTTACATTGTTAGTGGAAACAAAATTGTTATAATCACTGCAGAAAACAATTTTGTGGTTTTTTATTGATGGTTACACAACCATGTGAATAGACCTAATGTCAGTGATCTATTAAAATGTGTTGGGCCTTCCCAAGATCGAGAATGCAGACACTTAAAAATAACAACTCAGAGATGAAAAAAAGGTGATAGAACCCTGTGATTCTGGAAGGGTCTGACAGGAAATTGCCGCCTACAGAGAAGAAAAATTGGAGACAGAACATAACATACAAAAAGAAGAACCAGCACTTCTCTTTGGTTTGTGGCTCATGGTTCATGAGAAAGGAAAATTATATCTACAGACACAGTGAAAGTACTGATCTCCAGAAGCCTTCAGAGAGAAAGAAAACAGTGGAATAAAACAGCAGATGCTGTCTGGTACCAAAGCTGGTGAGTAACTCTAGTCCCAGCACCAGACATCCACTGAAGAGAGTGGTACAGTAAGCTAGGGAGGGATCAGCTGAACCTCAGACTCAAAGAAGCTGCAAGTTTGGCTTCATTTCAGCTTCCAGTGTTATGTTCCAACAGTGACTACATGAGGGACAATCACGGTAGAAATCTATGATCAGGGAGCTGCAGTCAGGGTAAGGAGTCAACAGACTATCAAGGGACATACAAAGTGTATTGGCTGCAGACTGGTCACAGTCCCAATTGCCCAATCTGGAAGCTAAGATCAGCCCCACATCCAGTACAAACTACTACATGCTCTGAAGAGGCTGGTTCCCCAGTAGGTTTGGGCTCTTAATGGCTACCACAGGAATTTTATTTTTTTTTATATCTTAATATTTTTCTTTCTATTTTTAGGTCTTTATCTACATTTGTTTGTTAATCTATTCATCAATCTTCCTTTCCTCAATTATCTTTTGATTTAGTAGTTTCATGAGTGAATGTTCTCTCTAATTCTGGTTAGCTTCAATAATCACTGGCTCACTTCTTCATTCTTTCTGTTCTCTTCTCTTCCCTACTTTTCTAAAGCTTGCATGATCATCCAGCCTTGATTCCACTATATTTCTCTTCATTTATCTGTTTTATCGACTCTCCCTCTTAAATTTACCAATATATTGTAAAATCACTATACTAAGGTAAACAGCTTGCATACATGCTTCCAATTTATGATGGGTTTTCTTATATAACTAGATTTTCTTCCTCTGGCTAAAACTACCAAATTAATAGTTGTCATAGTTTGTGAATTTCTATGCTGTGCTTCATGCTACTGCCATTCCTAATTGTACTGCTTTAGCCAGGATGTCATACCTGTTGTAATTAATTATTCTGCCTTATATAACCATATCAGAAAGCTCTGGAGTAATAATCATCATCACAGCCTAGCAGCAAAACAATGGGGACTGCGCCAAATAGATACCAACATCTCACACTTAAAAAACTGGGAAAGTGGGACCTTGGGAGAGACACAAAAGCAAAGAACCTCTCTGACATAGAAGTGCACTGAAGAACAAATTTCATATGGAGGCCTTGATGCTAGTGATAAAGCTATCAACTACAAAAACTTACAAGATTCAATGAAGAAAACAAAATAAAAGTTTTAAAAATAGAAAACAGTAAGACAGAGAAGTAAAATTGAGCTCCAAACCTCCAGCCCACCTGGAATAAGTCCAGGATACAGTGAGATACTACCAAATTAAAAACATGAGCTTTCTGAAATGATAGCAACAGAAGTAAAGACACAAATTCATTAGACTATAGAGGAAATCATTAGAAATAACCTTTCAGGTAAAAAAAAGAAATGATGATGATAATGAAGAACTTTTTCAGCAAATCTAGTACAGACACAGATTTTTAAAAAAATTACAAAAGCATACAAAAATGATGAAGACCATGAATTCCCAACATAGGAAAGAAATAAAATGCATGAAACATATGCTGAAAATTGAAAATTCCATTAAAACTATGTGAATGAAAGTGAATAAAGACTATCATACTTGGAAAACAGAATCAAGATCAGTGATCACAACAGAAAAGATCTTTCTAAGATAACAAGGGGGCAGCAAATAACAGTTCAGCAGCTGCAAAATAATGAAAAGAACAATAATATAATTGGCATCAAGGAGAAAGCAGGAGTCAGGACAAAGGTTATAAAAAGATTTTTTGCAAAAGTAATAAGCAGAAAACTTTCCAAGTAGAGGAAGAGAATTTTGCATACCTTAAGTGAGGCATATAGAACTCCAATTAGATATGACCAAAATAAACCTACACCCAGGCATATAATAATCAAGATTCCAGAAATTCAGCACAAAAACAATATTAAAAGCTGTTAGAAGTCCTAGCCCAGGCCTGGTGAGTGTGTGGGAGAGTTTCCTGCTACCCTGCGCCGGTGGGACCTACTGGTCCCAGCCCAGGCACAGCATGGGTGAGACTCTCTTTCACCCACTTGGGATGACCCCACCACTCTGTAGTACCCCCCAACCCCCCACCAAGTAGCAATTTCTGCCACATCCCAGGAACCCCCGGAGCCAGTCCTAGCCCAGGCCTAGTTACCTTTCCATCAAATACAATATCTGTGAATGGAAGGTCAAGACTCGGCCACGCCCTGTCCTCTAAGGGCCAGGAGAGCTGTTAAGTGTGACCCCACATATGTCACCTCCTGCTTCTGCCTTCTGGACTTGCTTCACGCCAATGGAGAATGTGGGCGAATGTATATTCAGATGTACACTAATATATTACCTGTTAAAGTTTGAGATTTTATGCTATGGCTATTATGCCAAAAGAAGAATTATTATAATTTATAATTTGAGGGGGTTTCATTGTAAAAATTAAATATGCTGCTGTAGAACTTTAACACAAGCTATAAATGACTTCATTGTTTTTCAAATGAGGAATAATTACATTTTATTGAAGACATACTCTCTCTAGTGGTGACTTCAAGTATAAGTGAAGATTTGTAGACTTTTCTTATGAGACACTCCAGCAAACAGACCTGAAACTTACTGCCTCAGTGTTAGTTTAATTGGAAATGTTTATGTTACATTTCAGGCTGTTTTGTGCTGAAAGAATGATGTAGTAAATCAGCAACATCAATTAAGTATATAAATTTCAATTATTTTCATTGATGAATCATTAATATACAAGATTAGTTCATTCATTTTATAATTACAAATCAGTGTCAAAGTTAGAGGAAGCATATTTCAATACTGTATGTACATGAACACTTGGTGCTTTAGTCTTTAGAGTATAAGTTGCACAGGAAAATTTTAAATATTTTCTGTATATAATTATGACACAGACACACAAATATTACTTACTTTATATGCCAAAAGCCTTAAAAATCTTTCTGTGAGAATATTGATAATATTGTACAATTATTGCACATTTGGTATGTAGAAAGGAATAGTAGGCATATATTCATATTGGAAAACTTTATTATTTGGAAGTTCCAGAAATTCTGGTTTATTTCAAGTGAAATGAGAAAATAGTCATGTGTTGTTCAGATGCTATTATTCTAATTTACTATACATTTACATGAAAACTCAAATGGTGAAGCTACACAGCACCTAATTTGTCAAGGCCTAGAGCTTTTTGGTATCCTCTCTCTGCTTCAAGAATTTAATTTCTCATTTATTTTAAAAGATACTTTCAAACAAGCTGATATTAAGTTGGTTTTCCCTGAAGCTGTTGAAATATCTATTGCTTTAAAAAATGTGATTTCCCTCTCCTGTTTAATAAAAGCAAGTTATTAAAAAAAAGCTGTTAGAGGAAAAAAAGACAAATTGCTTATAAAGGAAAGCCCATTAGACCAACAGCAGACTTGTCAATATAAACCCTGAAGTCAAGGAGAGCATGAAGTATTTCAAGTCCTGAAAGAAAACAATTTCCAACCCAAATTGATGTACCCTACAAAAATATCTTCAAAAATTGATGGATAAATAAGATATTTCCAAGACAAAGAATAGCTTAAGACAGTAATGATCACTGAAACAACACTATTAAGTTTACTAAATGATATTTTAAAAATATAAAAATGACTAAAATTCCAATAACACCAATAGAAAGAGGCTACCAGGCAGGGGAAGCAACTGAAGAGTGGAAGGACAGGGAACCAAGAGCAGAAATATAATATGGCAAAGATAAGACAATACATACCAGTTTTACTTATTAATGTAAATAGTCTCAATTCACCTGTCAAAAAGAAACAGTGGAAAGAATGGACCAAGAAAGAAGTTTTTAACAATATGCTGTATACAAGAAACATATTTGGCTCAGTGCAATCAGCACTTCTCTGGCAAGTGTAAGGGCCGGAGTTCAATCCCCGGTTGTGAAAAAAAAAAAAAAAAGAAAAGAAAACACATTTAATGTAAAAATTCATAAGCTGAAAGTCAAAGGATGGAAAATTGTACTCCATATGAATAGGAACCCAGAAAAAATCAGAGGTAGCTATTCTATTTGCAGATAATTTGAACTTCAAAGCAATAACAATCAAAACAGATGAAGAAGCTATGTTCACTACATACTTTATATTTATATATTTTGCATATTTATTCTCTTTTAAGAATTATGGTAGGCAGGGCATTTATGATTACTAGGGAAAACAAAACTTATTAATATCAAAGAGAAATATGAGGGCTGGGGAGATAACTCAGTAGAATAAGCCCTTGCCTGGCAAGTGCAGGGTCCTGAGTTCAATCCCCCGGTACTGCAAATAGAGAGAGAGAAAAAGGAAGAGAGGAGGGGGGGTGAGAGAGAGAGAAAGAGAGAGAGAGATGGAGAGAGATGGAGAGTGAGATAGAGAGAGAAATTAAGAGTTAATGTAGCATAAATTAAGACACTTAACTGACTTTAAGAGCTCAGGGAAGGCTTGCCTAAGGAGTCAATATGTAAAATGCCATTAAACAAATGAATAGAAATTAGAAAAAGAAAAGTAGATAAATTCCCAAACAAAAAAGCAAAGGCCCTGAAACAACAGACAAATGTAAAGTAGAATTGTGGAGTATTTAGTTATTCAAACAATTTTGCAGAAAACAATTTAACCTAGACCATTAAGTTTTAACCTTCCAACATTTGCCATTTATAAGTCTCACCCTTGTATAGGTTCATCTATAGATTATTTTTTAAATTCTCCATTCTATCTAAGACAACAATAAGACTTTTGTCTTCACTCTATTGTTTTCTTCTATGTCCCAACACTTTGATAATAAAACACATAAATGCTCAGGTAAGAACAGTGATTTGCAACATAGAATAGAACTGAATAGTCTTTTGATTTCAGGAGAAATAATTCCTAAATTGTTAGGTACATACAAACTCAAGAGTTTTTATAACATCCTGGCGTATTTTCTACTTAAGCATATGTAACAAATTTTTCCATTCCTATATTTAGAAAAGGTCAGTGCTTCAGCTAATTATCTTTTATATTCACAATTTTAAGATCTTGTGTGTATTTCTGTATATGTAGTAAAACAGGTTAAACTCAGAGCCTTAATACTTAACTTCATCCCCAGCCTTTTCTATTTTTCAGTATGTTGCAAAGTTGCTCAGGCTAGGCTTGATTTCTGATCCTTCTGGCTCAGTCACTCAAAGTGCTAAACTCAGACTGGCCAGACAATCAGCTGACTAAAGTGCTTGCTTAGGCAAAGCACAAGGACCAGTTCTGTGCCAGCCCTATTCCTGGGGCACATTGCTGAGACAGTGACTGAGACTGGGCCTGGTGGCATGAGCCTGTAATCCCAGCTCTTAGGACTCCCAAAACAGGGGGATCACTACAAGTCCAATCTGTAGAGTGAGACTCTGTAGACCCTGTACTAAATATTTTTTTTTAAAAAGTGTTACACTTTTTCTATATTGACAAAATACATCAAACTTAAATAACATAATTGGTTAAATGTTTGGAAGTCATTCTGCTGTCTTTTCTGTTTCACTATCCTTTAGAACCCCAGGTTTCTATAAAAGAATTGCAATACATGCACATGTTTTAACAACATCATGAATGCTAATAGTTTTCTTTCTCATAGCATGTTGAGCTAAAAAAATAATTAGAAGATTTTCATTCAGTTTCACACACATCATTTAAAATCATATACCAGTAGCTGGCGAGATAGCTCAATGATCTAAAGGGCCTGATTAGGCAAGCTTAGGCAAAGCACAGGGACAGCAGTTTGATCTGTGGCACCACATGCTGGGTCAGCCCCACCAGGGCTGATCTGGCAAAAAAATAAAAAATAAAAATAAAAAAATAAATAAATAAATAAAATCATATACCATATATTACTGAATTTCTTAAATCTTGAACCCACTTGTTATGGTTTGTATCTAGTTGTCCTCCCAAAGCATCATGTAGGTCATGGGGCAAACTCTGCTGGAGAAGAAGCAATGGCTTGAGGGGCAGAGTCAGATAACCAGGGCAGAGTTCAAGGTGTGGGAACAGAGAGGCCCAAACCATTAAACTGACAGCACACACTGTCTGTCTCTTCCCCCCACCCTGTGTGGTCTCTTAGAAGTTTGGAGCAGACCATCCTGGACACAGTGGCATCCCAGTCTCTCTTTCAGACCACGTAGCACGGAATGGCAGTGTCTTGAGGTCTTGCTATATAATTCAGGCTGCTTTCAACTATGAAACTTAGGGTAACTGTGAGCTAAATAAACCTTTCCTTCTCTAAGCTTGAGTATCAAGTATTTGTCCCAGGAATGAGAGAAGAGTAACTAAGACAGAATTTGTTCCAGAAGTGGGGTTGTTGCTGTGGCTAAACCTGACAATATGGATTACAAGCATTTAGAAATGGCTTATTGGAAGACATAGGAAAGGTTTGGAGATGATGCCAAAGAGTGAAGCGCTGAAACAGCTTGGGCTGTTCTGTAGGGGAGATTCTGATCAGCGCTCAGACCAGAAAACTGATAGAAAGCCAGCATGTAAACACCAGGCTGAGGAGGTTACTGCTGGGAAGAAGGACTGCATCGATGGTTGGACTCCAGATCATTTGTGTTTTTGCTTGGCAGAAAGTTTGTCTGCATTTTGCCCATGTCCAGAAACTTTTTCTGAGACTGAAGTTAAACATGGAGCACTAATTAATCTTTCAAAAGAAATCTCAAAGCAGCCAATATTGGGGCAGTGGCATGGTTATTTATTTATTTATTTATTTATTTATTTATTTTACAGTATTGGGGATTGAACTCAGGAGCCTGTGATGACATGGTTATTGTTGGGGGATCTTAGTCAGATTTATGTTGAGAATGAACAGCAAGAAGCTCAGCAGAATGATCTAAAATTGAGTTTGGCCAGAAAAGATGCACCAGGAAGAATGTGGAGTGCAAAAATAGAGCTGAGATCTCCATTGCTCAGGAAGGAAAGAATAGAAAGGATAGCCTGAGGACATCACAGGAGGTAATAGGTCTCCATTCTTTGCAGGGTGAGAACCCAAGCACAAGGGACTTTGCTTTGAGGAGAAAGCTACAGAGCCCTATTTTCCAGAATGGAGGCAGCAGGCACACAATGTTCCAGAATGGAGGTGGCAGCCATGTCAGATTACAGAATGGTGCCAGCATGGAGAATTTGTTTCTTGGAATCAGGGTCAGAGTGCCCAGTGATCCAGGCACTCAACCACTACAGCCAAGAGAGAGGAAAGCCTGGCTACTGCTCCAGCTGGCAGCAGACATTGGCATCATCCACATGGCACTGGTTTTAGGTGAATGCAGAATGCAGGCGTTCTGAGGTTAAGAAGGCTTCCACCTAGATTTCAGAAGGAGGCCTGGGAGGCCAGGCAGTGTGCCCCTGAGAGGGCAATGTGTGAATCTGTGAGTGAGAAGCCTATTCAGCGGAAATCACAGAAGTTTGGAAAAGCGAGGAATGTGGATCACCTAAGGGAAACTGCGTAAAGGGAGTAAAGCCGGCCTAAAAGAGAAGCCATGGGAACTACCACTAAGAGCACCACAGGTGCGGAACCACATGGAGTTCACAATTTGCCAGATTGCTTTGGATGTTCCACTTAGGAACAATACTTAAGGATGTAGGACTTAAGCTTTGGATGCTCTACTTAGGATGTAGGACTTAAGGCTTGCCCTGCTGGATTTTGGACTTGTTTAGGTCCCAATGGTTTTTTATCCTTCTGTGTATACCTTTCCGAATAGCATTTATCTTGTGCCTTTGAATGTTGAATTATTTAACTTTTCATTTGTACAGGGGCTCACAGTTGAGAGAGTTTGCCTTAGATCTAGGGGGTGCCTTGGGAATTTGACTTTTCAGCAATGCTGAAACTGTTGGGACTTTGGCAACTCTCAGCGATGGATGAAAATGCCTTTTGGACAAAGAGATATGCAGGAGACTTTGGGGGCCTGGGGGCAGAATATTATGGTGTCTATTTGTCCCCCTAAAACCTCATATAAATTATGGGACAGACACAGCTAGAGGAGCAATGAGTGGTTTGAGTGGTAGAGCCAGAGAACCAGGACAGGGCCCTAGGGGCAGGGCCACAGAGGTATGAACATTTAAACTGGCTAGCCTGTGCTTTCCGAGAGATGTGGAGAGGGTCATCCTGCACACTAAGGCATCCCAGCCTCTCTTCCACTATCTTGAAACCTCCAGTAACTGTGAGCTAAAGAAACCTTTCCTTCCCTCATTTTGAGTGTCAGGTATTTATCCCAGCAATGAGAGAAGAGTAACTGAGAAACCACTCAATTGCCTTAATTAGCAAAATATTTTCATACAGATGTCTATTTAAAATGTTATAAAACTCCTTCATTTTTACTGTTTGGAAAATGGATGTAAGTACTGACTTGCCACATTTTACTGCAGGTTCTATGTAAAATATTACATAACTTTACCCCCACTTAGAAAAATAAATTGGGGCAGGCCTGATAGCTCAGCGGAATAAAGTACCTGCGTAGGCATAGCACAGCAGCTAGGCTTCCATCCCTGGGCCTGCCATGCCGGCCCTGCCCTCTGGGTGCACTGGAATGGCAATTGACATTGGGCATGGTGGCTTGTGCCAGTAATCTCAGTGCTTGGGAAGCTGAAAACAGGAGAATTACTACAAGTCCGATCAACATAGTGAGACCCTTTTGACCCTGTAGAACCTGTCCTAAATACAGAAAATAAAAGAAAAAAAGAAAAAGAAATCATTTGGAAGTTTATTAAACAGTTTGAAATTATTTTTCTTGGTGTTTTTATTGCCATTTTGTATTCCCAAATGCCACAACACATTTTTTAAATTTTATAACTAACCAACTACCTCCAATTGGTGAAATTTTATAATCGATAAAACCATGTATGATCTTTAGTATTACAGTCATGTGTTCCTGATTATTCAGAGGAAGTATCAAAATTAATTTTTAAATATCTTCAAAATGTAATTGTTTAAAGCTATAATGTTTGAGAGTATATACAAAGATTTTACAAAATTCAACTTTTTCATGTTTATTTGATTTAAAGAAAATAAAACCATTTTCATTTCTCATTCATCATTTCTTATTTAAGAAAAAAATCTCCCCAAGTTTGATCCCCAGTCCTGAAAAAAAAAAAAAAAAAAAAAAAAACTCTTAAGAGTCTAGACACTTTGCACATAGTTCTTAATACCAATTTTGACTACTAAAATTTTTTTTTAAATATTCTAAGAGATCTTGGAATATTTGGATTACTTTGGGTCTATTAAATAAGTCAGTTTCTCTCAGCACCTCAAAAATACAGCAAGAAATATGAGATTTAAGGTATAATAAAATATACTGATAATCTTCACCTTTAATATTCCTTTCATATACAATGGCTTGAAATTCTTAGTAAGAGAACTACCAATTGATCAAGAAGCCTATTTGTAAAATGTTTTTCATGTTACCTTGGATCCGTAATACATGGCTACTAACAGCATGCTGGGGAGAAAGAGAGATAACAAAATCTTACCAAATATATAGATGATATGCCAAAGACAGTAGTAAAGCGCATTGCAAAGTCACTGTCAAACTGCAAGCACTCCTCTAAATAAAATAACTGTAGCACAGAAGTGATAAGCACATATTGTGGTTTATTCAAAAGCATTTTAAATCAATGGTGATTTTTTAAGAGTAAATAATTTGGTTAAATTGACTAAGGAAAGGTTTGCATAACAACATTTACGGGTTGTTTAATTAAAAGAAAAATACATTCAGATATGTATGATCAGTGTTTAAAGCAACGAAAGAAATGCTGAAATCAAATCTCTAAAATAAAACACATCCAAAATAAGTTTCCCAGGAAAACAGGCTTATTATGTCATTAAGATAAAGGAAAAAAAAGCAGATTTCAACATATTGCTATATTCCTTTTGTATTCAATTTCTTCACAAGCCAGGCTATAAACATCAAATCTAAATTACTTACAACTTTGGTCTTCACTTAGCCTGCAAGTTAGATTAAATTTGATAATGTAAGTAGTGTGCAGTGGGGCATATATGTAAGTACTAGCAATTTGGGAGAATGAGGCAGAAGGCATTGCTTGAGACCAAGGAGGCCAGGAAGGAAGGAAGGAAGTCCACAGTCTACACTGTACTCTACTAAAAGCTGATATTCTATACCTTAAGTTTTATACATGTGTCCAAAGTAAATCTTTGTATATAACAAGTATCAACTCAAAAAGGTCATTGAGGAGGACTCAAAGAAATAAAAAAGTATGCAAATGTAAAATGCTTTAATAAAATTAGTTCGTGTATATGAAACATTACATGTGAAGTATTGTCTGGGTACTGAGGGGTATACATACATACACAGACACACATCACAGAGAATAAAGACAATTTACATGCAAAAACTATAGAAGATTATGAATTCTGAAATAACTTTGTCAGAACAGAGTATTTCTAAAGAACTAGTGGTTACTCATGGTTAGGGAGGGCAGCGAGATTGAATGATACGAGGGATCCTTGCAATAATCATTCTGTATACTGATTATGGTAGTGGTACATACAAAAGAATCATAATACACAAGTATACTGGGGAAACCTGAGTAAAATCTATGAGTTGTGATCAATGTCATCATCTTGGTTCTCAGGTAATATTACAGTCTCCTAAGAAGTTAACATTCAGAGAAACTAAATAAAGGAATCTCTATTATTTCTTACAATTTTATTTGAATTTAAATTAAAACTGAGAAGCTTTTTTAGAGAATAAAAAGTTTACACTTTCTCTATCTTAGATATGTCATCTCCCCTTAAAATAAAACTCAAAAAGAAAACAAGATTATCAGTGGAAAAAAAAATTTATGTGTAGTAGTAATTCTTCTCCAAGAAATCCAAAGTAAACATTAAGTCTAAATAATTTTCCTCTGTCAAAACGTTCTTAATTTATTTTAATGTGTTAATTTACAATAGTTTAAAGATCCTACACTCTTCTACAAACTTAAGTTGTCTTATACATAGTAATAATAAACTGCTACCTTACGGTTCAGAGGGTGGTGGAAGAATCTTTAATACAAAAGAAAAAATTGTAAAGGGTAAAAGAGGGAAAAGGAGAGTGAAGAGGAGGGTGGATGGGGGAGACTGAATTCAGACTAAGGGATAGAATACGGCCTAAAACAAAGATCGCGCTAAGCTACGCGGTGTTTATGTTTTGTTTTCATTTTAACCTGTTTTCACTCACTTGAAAAAGATTCAAGAATTTCATGTCCCTTTCACTAATCCAAACCAAGAAACACTGTGCACCAGTCTGGAATTCTTTGCTGTGAGGAAACAGGTGATCAAAGGCAGGGTGACAAGTATCAGCACCCTTATAAAAAGGATCTAATCAACGTAAATTCCCATCCAGAAAAATGCCTCCAGGGGCTCTGACTCAACCTGACAAAGTGCCCAAAAGCACTGAAGACAGGAAAAGGGGAGATCGCATCCAACTGGAAGCTTTGCCCTCGCAGCCGGCTTCAGAATACAGGAAGCCAACGCTTCTCTAGCCTTAGACGGGGTGCAGGAACTCGGGGTCCCCTCCCCCCGCAACGCTCAGGCGACCCTGGCAGAGCAGTAGGCTTGGGACTGCGCGGGGTGGTGGGGTCGAGGCGAGGGAGGTCCGAGCCCGGGAGCGGTTCCGGTGAAGCTCACCCGCGTTTTGCAGCGTCTGGATGTTCTGGGGCCTGGTCGCTTGCTCCGCCACCTTCTGCACGAACTGGAGCCTGGCTTTCTGATACTCCTCCAGCCCTGCAGAGGGAAGTTCGCGGGGTAAGGGCTCCGCTGCCAGCCCGTAGGGTGCCTCCCGTCTTCGTGCCCCAGGGCCTACCTTGTAGCACCTGCCTCTGACTCATGGCGCCTGCAGCCCCTCTCTGCTAGGCAGCAGTCCGAAGTCTATCCAATGACTTTGCTTCTGAAGCGGTTAGCTTCGGTTGGTGTACACTCGTCGCCCTGACAACGGATCTCCACCCCCACCGGAGTTGGAAGGGCGCCAAACGCTTTCCTGCGGTCCCGGTGTGACGTCACTGGATGGCAGGCCAGAGCATCCAATCCGAGGACTTTGCACTCGGAACTCCCAGCTGCGCCGCGCACAGCCTTGGCCTGGTGCACTCTGGAATTAGCAATATTTTCTAAAGAAAGGTAAACAGTGTCTCAGCCCAAAGTTTTGTATACTGACTTTTCTCACTTCAGGATTCCTAGTAGTCTGTCGCTGTTTCACAATTCGACTTTCTCGAACTCACTGTTTTGCGGGTTTTCAAAAATATTAAATTATTCCGGATTTTTCGTTATGTGGTGGGATTTTGCTGTACCATACAGTATACTTGTGTTACTCAAATTACGTAGCTTTATGAAATTAGAAAATGGTTAAGAGCATTAGAAGTGTTTCTACAAGTGTGGGAAAGGTTTATAATAAAATATAAATATATATAAATACTAAAATATAACCTCGCTGCTTCGCTGATTTGCATTTATCGAGGGGGTGTCTGGAACGTGACCTCCATTAGTGAGGGACCTCTGTACTTGAGTACTCCACAGTATATTGAAAGCATTTAATAGGCATTCCTAGAGATGCAATGGGAAAGCAGAGTAAGAAATAATAAGATAAAAACTCTCTTTTATGGTAGCTTTCATCTAATGATCACCAGGTTGGGTATGTCTTCATTTTTGTTATTTTTTTAAACATTGTGTCTTTTTAATTTAATTTTGTTTCAGAGTGACATTTCCTTATGAATAGGTGAGAAAACCTTTACCTAGAAAGCTGTACAGCTCTCCTTTAAATAACTTTATTCATCCAGTTTCTTTAACAAAATTTAAGTACTGTACTGAGTCTACTGCCGGTTTCTAGCTTGTCCTTGAAAACTATATGCAAATATGTGACTGACAGAAGAGGTCCGGACACTTGGGGGGTTGAGGGGAGGATTAACATCTATGCACGTGTTGTGCCATATCTTGTTACTTATTCTCTGCTGTTCGCGCCTTTTAAAGCCAACTCTACACGTCTTAAATATGAAGATTTTCTTTTCCGTGGAACACTGAAGTAGGGATGAAGTCACAGCCCCGACTCCTCCAGCTGTTTCTGCGCGGACTTCCTCTCTAGTAAGGCAGAGGTTGAGCTCTTCTTTTTCTCTCTCCCAGGGTAGACCCTCTCCTGCCCCGCCCCCGCAGCCAGCATTTTTCCCCTGGAGGCACCCAGCTGCGGGTGGGAATTAGGATCTAAACTCTGTGCTTTTGATGCAAAGACAGTCACTTCGCAAGTTTTCTAAGGCGGTAGCACACGCTAAAATTCCCCGCAGATTGTTGCTGTTTAGTGTGCACTAGTGAATATCTTGTTTTTAAAAAACTCACTTGTTTTTCCCTGATTAAAAATGTAAATGGCCAGCACCACCAGAGGGCAAACCCTGAGAGCAGCTAAGGAGTTTGTCAGCACTCTCCTGGGCCTGTTGCCTCCCTCTTCTCATGCTGTGCACCTGCTGGAAGAAGGGGGATGTTTCTCCTTTCCCGCCTCCTGGAGAGTTTTAATACACAGCATTAAGAGGCAAAGACAGGAGTAGAGGGCTGCCAGGACGCGTGCTCCCGGGGTCCCTCAAGGCCCTCCAGGGCTCCACTGTGGCCACAGGTTTCCAGCAGGGGGCTAGGGGGGGTGGACGCTGAGGAGTCTGTGGGCTCTGCTCCGCGGCCTGGCATCGGATGGGGCATGGCAGGGCGCTCAAGCAGGAGGCCTCTGCCCTCTCTGGGTGGTAGAACTCTCAGCGTCCCGAAAAAGAGGTTCGTGGGTTCAGAGAAAGAACCAAGCTCCGCCAAGACTCCCACCACTGGCTGGGCGGCTCCCCGCTGACCGGCTATCCTGCATGCCAGAGAGCCCGGGCGGGGGATGGCAGAGGATGGGTGGGTGGACATCGGACCTCTGTTGTAGAACTTTGACACAGTTATGACCTTAGCACCTACAGAAATTCATACCCAAGGGAGACTGTGTAGTTGAGGCAGTTACAGTTTTGTATTTATAATAGTACAATTAGGGACACTAATAATAGGTAATGATATTTAGCAATTGACAAACTTTTGTAACTAATGGGTTTGTATTTTAGACTGTAAGTGCAAACATTATGTCTGTGCATCTAAGCAGATATGAAATTGGGAATTTGTATTTAAGTTAGTTCCTCTAAGTTCTGTCTGGTCACCTTCCCTTGATGTACCTGGGTCTTTCAGGAAGACTAGTTCACCATGGTTACCTGTTATGCCCTCTCCAGATCAAGAGAGAAAGAGAGTATGCTGTCATAGACCTGAGTCTAGCAAATTGTCTCAGCTTATGGGGTCCAGATCTGCCAAGTTCGAACTCTTCCAGATATTCCTGGCTTGAGTCTGACTGCTGTTCTCAGCTTCCTCCTGCTGTAGCATGCCAGGCCTGGGCTCTGGTAGGAAAGGGATCCAGAGAGGGCCCAGGTAGGTCTCACACATGCTGGGCCTGGGTTGGACCTGGGAGGTCTAGGGAGTGTGGCAGAAATTCTCACACACAGGCCTGGGCTTTGGCTAGAGGGGTCTGGCCAGCACACGGAAGGTCTTACAGAAAGCCAGTTCTGGGTTCGGGTTGGAGGGGTCCAGTGGGTATGCGGAAGGTCTCACACCTCAACTTCTTTCCTTAAAGGCTTATCCCTACCTGGTTCACACTTGGAGTTACGGGCAGGAGTGGAAATTTTAATGGGACTCATGTTTGGCTTTGTCTCCCCCAAAAATGAATTTAAAAAGCCATTACTCTATCTAATTTGAACTCTGAGTGGTCTGCTGAACCAGGGAATCAAGAGAAGCAAGATTTTGCAGTTCACACATACCAGCAGAGGGACTGTTTTTTGTTTTTTTTTTTTTTTTTTTTTTCCTGGTTTTGGACATCATATAATTGGCTCAAATGGGACCAAATCACTGGATTATTGATTTTTAGCCCTCAATAAATGTGAGATGTTTCAGTGGCTCTGGGCTCACTTTGAGCTAGACTAATCTCAGTGAGACCTTTTGAAACTATATTCATCAGTCTTCTTGTCATTTCTTTCGGCATTGACTCATAACATAGAACACTAAAATTCATCTGGAACCAAAAGAGACCTAGAATAGCAAAAGGAAACCTGGGCAAAAAACGAAAGCCAGGAGGCATCAGAATGCCTGACTTGAAATTATACTATAAAGCCATTGTGATAAAATCAACATGGGTGGCCGGGAGATGGCTCAGTGGAATAAGCACTTGCCTGGCAAGCGCAGGGGCCTGAGTTCAATCCCTAGTTCCAACTAAAAATTGAAAATTAAAATGAATAAATAAAAATCACCAGGGTATTCACAAAAAATAAATAAAATTGCTCTGAGGTTCAGTGGAACAGATTAGAATATGCAGACACAACTACAAACACACTCAGCCACCTTGTCTTTGACAGAGGGGTCAAACATATTCACTAAAAGAAAGATAGCCTCTTTGATAGATGATGCTGGAAAAATTGGCTCTCCACATGCCAAAAGCTTAATATAGAGCTATGTCTATCACCATGAACTAAACTGCAGTCAAAATAAATCAAAGATTTAAATATTAAAACTCAGACACTATATCTTCTGGAGGAGAAAGTTGGCAGAAATGCTAAGAACATAGTTGTAGTTAGAGAGGTAGAGAGTTCATGAACAAAAGCCAAACTGCATGAGAACTGCATCAAAAACTCAATAATTGGGGTCACATTTTTTTTATGTATTTTAGTACAGGGTCTCCAGGGTCTCACTACACAGATCCTACTCATAGTGATTCTCCTGTTTTCTGCCTCCCAAGCACTGGGATTATAGGCTCATGCTACCACACCCAGTCTCAATCACCATCTCAGTGTGCCCCAAGGTTGGGGTCAGCACAGCATGGTGGGGATCGAACTCTGATCCTTGTGTCTGCCTAAGCAGGTGCTTTGATTTGCTGATTTATCTAGCCAGCCCTATTTATCTTTTTGAAATATTTCTGCACATCAAAAAAAATCACCAACAGAGTAAAAAGAATACACACAAATTGGGAAAAAATTAGAGTGGACTGTCCTTCAGACAGAGGACTCTTATCAAGAACACATAAAGAATTAAAAAGAAAATCAGGCTTTCAAAATTCAAAGACCCATTCTAAAAATAGACATATCAGTTGGATATGCACTTCAGAAATGAAAGGATACAAATGGCAATAAATATATGAAAAAATGTTCAACATCATTAGTCATTCAAGAGATGGAAATTAAGACAGGGGTGAAATACCATCTCATGCCAGAAAGAATGGCTATCATCAAGAAGTCAACCAATAACAAATGCTGGAGAGTATATGTGTAAAAGGAAACCTTCTTCCCTGTTGGTAATAGTGCAAGCTGGAACAACTAATATTGAAGTAAGTTAAGAGATTCCCCAGAAAGATTACAGGTCCCATTCAAGCCAGCTATTCCCCTCCTAGGTATTTTTCCAAAAAAATGAAATGATCGTACCATAGCACTATGAGTACACCATGTTTATAGCAACCCCATTTGTCATAGCTAAATCTTGGTTATAAACCAAATGCCCATCAACCAAAGAATGGATAAAAAAGATACAGTATTTTGGCACAGTGGAGTATTACTGAGCTACAAAAAAGATAAATTTGAGGCTTTTATAAATTGATGGAAATAGAGACTGTATTGGTAAGTGAAATAAGTTAGACACACATATGGAAACATACTGTTTTGTTAGTTTCAGAACCTGAAAATGTAGATATAGTTTGAAAGATACTATAGATACTGTGAAAGGGAAAGAAGCTGTTCAGTGGGAAGGAAAAATGTATATAAGAAAAAGCACAAAAGAAAGAAAGGAAAAATATATATTTAACTATTCAAAAAATTTGCATAACTCATACTGATTTCTGTTGGCCTTTTGAAGCAATTATTTTTCGTATTTTATTCTCATTTTTTTCTTTTTAATTTCTTTTTTCCCATAATTGTATTGAGAAACAAATAGCAATGAGACAGTTTCAAATCAAATTGGTAGGACAGTTTCAATAATTAACACATTGCATACATTCCTCCCAGTGGT
>NW_004524721.1:197553-199003 GCF_000260255.1 Octodon degus
CAAAAATCTCACCATATACAACCTTGAAGCAGGACAGTCCCACAATATTCCTTTTCCTGTCTCTTGCTTTCATTCACCATCCCCTTCTTCTTGAACAACCACTTACCCAAGAGACATCATAGCAGCAACTGGCATGTCATGACAAGCAGCCCATATTCAGAAGACCAGAATCAATTCAGGAATTGTAATGTCTCCTGCCTTGTCTTTATTGCCCAGAATTGCCTTTGCTATTCTAGGTTTTTT
Source organism: Octodon degus (assembly GCF_000260255.1). Taxonomy (NCBI): domain Eukaryota; kingdom Metazoa; phylum Chordata; class Mammalia; order Rodentia; family Octodontidae; genus Octodon; species Octodon degus. The sequence goes on from NW_004524721.1 coordinate 197,797, forward strand.
CTGGTTCCAGATAAATTTTAGGAATGATTTCTCTACCTCTGTGATGTATATTGGTGGTAACCTGATAGGGATTGCATTAAATCTGTACAGCAATTTTGGGAGTATGGCCATCTTCACAATGTTGGTTTTTCTATCCAGGAGCATGGACTATCTTTCCATTTTCTGAAATCCTCTAGGATCTCTTTTTTCAGAGTACTGTAATTTTCCTTGAAAAGATATTTGACTTCTTTAGTTAGATTAATTTCAAGGGATATCATTTCCCTCAGTGTATTGTAAAAGTTACTGTTTTTATAATGTCCTTCTCAGTGTGTTTGTTTTCTGTGTAGAGGAATGCTATTGACTTTTGGGCACTGACTTTATAACTTGCTATGCTACTGAATTTCTGTATTAATCCTGGTACCTCTTGGTGGAGTTTTTTGGGTCTTCCAAGTAAAATATCATGTCATCTGGAAATAAAGGTAATTTAAATTCTTCTTTACCTATTCTTTTTTTTTTATTGCTTTCTTATGTCTAATGGCTGTATCTAATGATTCCAGAACTATATTGAATAGGAGTGGTGATAGAGGACATCCTTGTCTTGTACCTGATCTAAGAGTAAAAGATTTCAGTTTTTCCCCACTTAGGATTATGTTAGCCATTGGGTTTTCATAATTGGCTTTTACCAGATTGAAGTAGAGGCCATCTATTTTAATTTTCTGTAGGACTTTGAAAATGAATGAGTGTTGGACTTTGTCAAAGCCTTTTCTATATCAATGGAGATCATGTGATTTTTAGTTTTTGCTCTATTGATATAGTGTATTATTTTCATAGATTGTCGAATATTGAATCATCCTTTCATCCCTGGGATGAATCCTACCTGGTCATGTTGTATGATCTTCTTGATGATTTGCTGTATTGTATTTGCTAAGATTTTATTGAGGATTCTGGCATCTATGTTCATGAGGGATATCGGCCTGTAGTTCTCTTTCTTAGTTGCATCTTTCCCTGGTTTTGGTATAAGTATAATACTTGCATTCATGTGAGATTTAGGGAGGATTGTTTCCTTTTCAATATCGTGGAAAAGTTTGAGGAGTATAGGGACTACATCTTCTGTAAATTTCTTGTGGAACTCATCTGTGAATCCATGCAGACTTGAACTTGTCTTTGTCGGTAGTTTTTATTTACATCTTGTATTTCATTGACTGCTATTGGGCTATTGAGAGTGGTT
>NW_004524721.1:199191-206996 GCF_000260255.1 Octodon degus
AGGGGCTTATCAATTTTATTTAATCTTTCAAAGAACCAGCTTTTTGCTTTTTTAATTCTTTGAATTGTTTTCTTTGTCTCAACTGAATTAATTTCTGCTCTAATCTTAATGATTGCTTCCCATCTTTGGGCTCTGGATTTAGTTTGCTCTTCCTTTTCTAGTTGTTGAAAGTGCTGCATTAGGGTGTTTATTTGTTCCCATTCTGTTTTCCTAATATGTGAGTTCACAGCTATGAATTTCCCTCTGAGAACTACTTTCATCGTATCCCATAAATTATAATATGTTTTGCTTGAGTTTTCATTGAATTGTAGATATTGTTGAATTTCTTGTTTAATTTCATGTGTGACCCATTGGTTGCTGAGTAGGGTGTCATTTAATTTTCATATATTTAAGGTTTTTTTCTGGTTTCTTTTGTCATTTATTTCCAGTTTCATTGCACTATGGTCCGATAATGTGCATGGGATAATTTCTGTTTTCTTACGTATACTTAAGCATGACCTATGGACTAGTATATAGTCGATTTTAGAAAAGACCCATGTGCAACTGAGAGAAATGTGTATTCACATGTGTTTGAGTGGAACACTCTGTATATGCCCACGAAGTCCATTTCTTTCAAGCTCTCATTCACTTTTATTATTGCTTTGCTGTGCTTTTTTCTGGTTAACCTATCTTTTGGGGATAAGAGGGTGCTAAGGTCTCCTGTTAAGATTGTTGTATTGAATATTAGATTTTTCATGTCCATTAACATTTGCTTTATATAGCTAAATGGGTGCTCCTGTGTTTGATGCATACATATTTATGAGCATTACCACATCCTCTTGAATTTTTCCCCTAATCAGTATATAGTGGCCTTCTTTATTTCTCTTTATCATTGTTGGTTTGAAGTTGAGACTGTCTGAGAATAGCATGGCTACCAATGCTTTTTTCTGAGGTGCTGGGACATGTAGCATTGTGGTCCATCCTTTGACTTTCAGCCTATTAATGTCTTTATGAGTTAAATGTGTTTCTTTTATGCAGCATATTATTTGATTTTGTTTGCTAATCCACTGTACCAGTCTATTTCTCTTAATTGGTGAATTGAGTTCATTTACACTGATGGTTAGAATTGAGACGTATTGACTTACTATTGACATGTTATTTACCTGGTGACATTTACTCTTTTTTCCGCCATTTTTAATTGCTTACCCTATTTAGTTGGTTGCTTCTGATCTCATTCGTGGAGTTCTGATCATTTTGGTCACTCTCTAGAACATCGTTCTGTAGCCTGTGTAGGGTTGGCTTTGCCATCCTGAAATTCTTTAGCTGTTCTTTGTCATGGAAGTATTTCACTTCTCCATCAAACTTGAAAGAGAGTTTTGCAGGGTATAGTAGGCTGCGCTGGAATTTATTTTCATATAGGACTTGAAGTACTCCGCTCCGTGCTCTTGTTGCCTTCATGCTTTGTGAAGAGAAGTCAGCCGTAATTCTGATGGGTTTTCATTTGAATGTGATCTGCTTCTTTCCTCTAGTGGCTTTCAGTATATTATTCTAGTGCTGAATTTCTCAGATCTTGACTATTACATGTCTTGTTGTGTTTTGAATTGAGTTGATGTTACTTGGCGTTCTGTATGCTTCGGTTACCTGAATGTCAGATTGTTTCCTCATATTTGGGAAGTTTTCTGCTATTACTTGTACCCATATTTTTTAATATCATTTTTATTGACTCTTTCTTTCTCATTGATGCCTATTAGTCTCACATTGTTCATCTTTGCATCATGTTGAGGTGATGGATTATTTTTTCCTACATCCTCATTGTTTTTTAGAGATCATTTCTTACCTTTTCACTAGCTGCACCAGTGTCTTCAAGATCTGAAACTCTGTCTTCTCTTTCACTTAAATGGTTTTGCAAGCTTGTGATTGAGATTTAATTTCCTCTGTATCTCTTTGACTCTGCTTCATGCGATCTATTTCTTTGCTGTATTGCTCATTGAAGGAATCCATCATTTGTCTAATCTCTACTTTTTTTTTTATCAATGTCTTCTTTAGAAGCAGTTATAAATTCTTTTACTGCAGTGTTTTTTCAGTTTGGGTTTTCTCCCTATGTTTCTGTAGTTGATTCTTTACTTCAGATGCTATGAGTTCTGAGAATTCTTTTTTTATTTCAGAAAAGAATTCCTCTCTGATTTCCTCTATATCTTTCTGCTGTTGCTTATTCACTATCGATGCTATTAATTCATACATTTGAGCTGAGCTAGTAGAAAAGAATTCTGCTTTGAGTTCCTCTATGACTTTCTGCTGTTGCTTATCTACTATGGATGCTATTAATTCATATATCTAAGATGAGCTAGTGTCCTCTGCCCTTGTTTTGGGGGGTATTGTGTTTCCTCCATATGCTTCCGCATTTGATTCTTTACTGCAGATGTTATTAATTCAGGGATTTCTTTTTTCATTTCCAATCTGAGTTCCTCTATACCTTTTTGCAGCTGTTTGTTTATTTCTGAAGGCATTGTTTCATTTCTTTCAGCTGTGTGATTCCCAATTTGTTCTGTGTTAGTGTCCTCTGCACTTGTTATATGTGGGCTTTGGTTCTGAGATTGCATTTTGCCCCTACACTCTCTGAAGTGATTGCAGCTGCAGGGTTTCACCCCAGGCATGTATGCCATGCCTGAGCTAAGTCTAGAGGGGACAAGGTGGAGTAGGAGGGAGAGGCTGCTCTCCCACACATTCACTGTGCATGGACTAGGACTGGATCTGGGTGTTCCTGGAACGTGAGAGCATTTCCTACTCTGTTGGCGTGGTGTTTGTAGAGGTAGAATGGCGTGATGGGGGGCATCCCAAGAGGGTGAAAGAGGGTGTCACCCACGCTGTGCCTGGGCTGTGACCAGTAGATCATGCCAACACATAGTAGCTAGAAGCTTTCCCACAAAATGGTCCTGGGCTAGGACTGGTCTGGTGGTTCCCAGAATGCAGCAGAAATTCCTACTGGGCAGTCAGGGTAAGGAAGATGCTGCAGAGTGTTGGGCGGCATCCCAAAGTGGATGGAAGAGTTTCTCACCCTCTTTGCACCTGGGCTGGGACCAGTAGGTCACGCTGACCCAGGGTAGCTGGATGCTCTCCCACACACTCACAGGGCCTGGGCTAGGACTGGGTCTGGGGATTTCTGGAATGCAGCAGAAATTCCTACTCATTGGGCAGGGTGCGGGAGGTGCTGTGGAGTGGTGGTGGGGTGTCCCAAGGGGGTGGAAGAGGGTCTCACCCACGCTGCACCTGGGCTTGGACCAGTAGGTCCTACTGGCACAGGGTGGCTGGAAGCTCTCCCAAACACTCATCGGGCCTGGGCTAGGATTCTATATTTTTATTTTTAACAGCAAATGTTCCTACTTCTTGAAAAGAGGAACAACACATTTTTAAAATATTAAAAATCTTTTTGAAAGCAATTCAGTTTAAACGCACCTGTTCACTGTGTAATTGGTTTTGTGGCCAAGTGAAGGGCTGGAGAAAAGCTCCAAATGTTAGACTCATGAACTTGCCTCCACTTGAAAAAATATACCACAAGCATATAAGGAGCATCCAATCACAAACTATAGGCTTCAATCTCTTAAACTTCAGCTTTAATCATTGTTCCTAAAGTCAGCTAGTACTGTGGCTACATCTTTCTGGTAATGAAAGGGGTTGGGGTTCCATCTTTGGTACCACATTCCGCACTGGGCCACCCCTGGGTGCACTGAGCCATTGACTGAGTCCAGGCATGATGGTACACACCTGTAATCCCAGCATTGGTGAGGTTGAAAAGAGGATGCTCATTACAAATTCGAGCTGCGTAGTGAGAGTCCACACACACACACACACACACACACACACACACACACACACAAATGGTGAAATAATTTTAACTTGATGGCTGAAGGGGATGTAAGAGGAAAAAAAGTAATTTTGAACTAATCTCTACTATTTTGTCAAGAGAAATTTTGTGATTTTTTGAAGTACCAACTGAGATTGTCATCCGGTTAGAGTCAACATTTCAATTGAGGACTTTACGAATACCAAGAAAATCTGAGTAAAACCATGAACAAAATAATTTCATAAAATGAAGAGGAATGTTCATTGTCTGATTTGACACCACAAAGTGTCAACACACAAAAAAATTTAAGGGTGTGTGTGTTTGGGAGGATGTTATTTTTTAAATAATTTCATTGAGAAATAAATAGCAATGAGAAAGTTTCACAACCAATTTCTAGCACATTTTCAATGATTAAAACATTGCATATCATTGCATTAGTGGTTATTCAAGATGCAGACATGATATCCTGTCCACCATCAATATTAGTACAAATCTTTCTTCTAATTATAATAAGAGAATGGAGCTGTATAAATGTTATGGTTTGTGTCTAGTTGTCCCCCCAAAGCCTCATGCAGTCATGGGGTGAGGACTTCTAGAGTTTGTGTTAACTCATGATCCACTGGGACTATGTGTGATCCAAGGCTGGGATTGTGGGTTTCAGTACTGCTGGGATTACCCATAGGTGGGTAAGTCCTGGGAAGTACCCATAGGTGTGAGTACTTCCCCTACCCTGGGGCAGGTAATTTGCATTACAATGTAAGGAGGGAAGAGAAGCTAGCTGCTTGAGCTGCTGCTACCCCTCCCTTGCTCTCTTGCTCTTTGCCGCTGCCATGAAAGGTTGCTTTCTGCTCTGTGCTGCTCTGCATTGGACCCAGCTGAGTATGGACTGAAGCCTCCAGTAACTGTGAGCTAAATAAACCTTTCCTTCCTTCATTTTGAGTGTTGGGTATTTGTCCCAGCAACGAGAGAAGAGTAACTAAGACAATATCTATCCTAATTATTTTGAGTATAAAGAAACAAAAGGGCATTAAATTCTAACCCATTTTATTGGTTAGTTTTGTCAGAGATGGGCATTCCATTGTCATTTAAATACTGTAGGTGCATGAATTCAGAAAAATATGCCAATATAGTCCAGTAGCCAATATAGTAGTTGGTTTTCTGTAAGACAACAATGTCCAAAGTTGTTCACTCTAGCCTTTTACAGATCAGCATATTTATATGGCTTTACATTTAATACTTCATTTTCATAATTTTCTATTGGATGGTTAAGACCAAGATAAAGCAAGACATATATAACGGTCTCTGCTGGGATTGCAGCTGCAGGGTTTCACCCCAGGCCTGTATGCCAGGGCTGAGCTGAGCCTGGAGGGGACAAGGTGGAGTAGGGGGGAGAGGCGGCTCTCCCACACACTCACCAAGGCTGTGATAGGCCTGGATCTGGGGATTCCCAGAATGCAGCAGAAATTCCTACCCTGTGTGCTGGGTGTGTGGGGATACTACAGATTGATGGGGGGCATCCCATGTTTGTGGAAGAGGGTTTCACCCACGCTGCGACTGGGCTGGGACCAGTAATAGGTCCCACTGGTGCAAGGTAGCTGGAAGCCCTCCCACACACTAACCAGGCCTGGGCTAGGACTGGGTCTGGGGGTTCTGGGAACAGGGCAGAAATTCCTACTTGGTGGGTGGGGTGGGGGAAGTCTTTTTAATTTCTTACAACTTTTCTGTTGGTTTTTTGTTTTGTTTTGTTCTTTTTAAACCAATCTAACAAGGTTGTATCTGGTAACCTTAACAATTAATTTAAAGATAACATCATGCAATATGTAACCATTGTTGTATTCTTATTAATTTGTTTAGTGAAATTTTGTACTGTTTTTATTTATTTATTTATTTATTTATTTATTTATTTTTAATGTATTTGTTATAGCGTCTCACTACACAGCTGGGATTTATAGTAATCCTACTGTTTTTATCCTCAGTGGTGGGATTACAGGCATGTGCCAACACACCCAGACTCTGCGGCCAGCTCAATGGGCCCAAGGGCAGGGCCGACATGGTATTTGGTGCCACAGATCAAACTCCAGTCCCTGAGCTTGTCTAAGAAGGTACTTAGTGCACTAAGCTATCTCACCAGCCGTTGTATTGTTTTTAATACTGGATATTTAAAAATTAAAATTTTGTATTTTTTTAATATTTAGTACAGGATCTACAGGGTCTCCCTACATAGATCAGACTCATAGTGATTCTCCTGTTTTCAGCCTCCCAAGTGCTAGGATTGTAGTTACACACCACCATACCCAGTCTTAATTGTTGTCTCAGTCTGCCCTGGGGGTCGGCCAGCATGGCATGTAGAGGATCAAACCCTGGTCACTGCATTCTGCCTAAGCAGGTGCTTTAGTCCACTGAGCTATCTGGCCAGCCCTAATATTTTATATTCTTTAAAAAATAAAAACATAGGGTTTTTTTGTTTGTTTTTAAAGAAAGAGCTTAAGTAGTCTTCGAGGAAACATTCTCAGAGACCCAAGTTATTGACAGTATAGAAAGTAATGTGTTGGTTAGAAATTCTCTTTCTGTTTTGATGACTGGACACGCATTTCTGAATCACACTGTAAACTAACTATGGCACGTGTTAGTAGTTCATGATATAGAAGGTTATAATTTCCAAACAAAAGATATAGAATTTCTTCTCCAACAAGAGAAGTGCATGCAACATACCACTGAAAACTGTAAGCAGGGGGCCTTGTACAGAGAGCTGCTTCTTTCTCTTCACTAAAGAGAACTTCCAGGTGCAGTGAAGGCTGTGTGATCTGACAGAGATGTATTTCTTCCTCTGTGTATGCTGTTATTGGTGAGGGACTCAAGGTACATTTGAATACACCCCATCACCTTGTATACTCTCTACTTAGAAACACTTATTTAACCTTTATCCTCTAAATCTATAAGAAATAAATATAGCGGTTAAAAGGAATACTAAACAGAGGATCAGGATTGGGTCCCAAATCCTCATTTTGACTCTATGGTATGAACCTGAGTAAATCACCCATTGATTTATTTAGCTGTATCTTAGGTCTTTGTGACAAAATATAAGATATTGTAAAGATTACAAGGGGAGAAGATCCATTCAGTCCACAGTTTGGAGGATAAAAGTCCAAGATTGGATGGGGAAAATGGCAAAGAAGAAAATGGAAAACATAGATTTGTAAAAGGGACAAGTTCACAAAGAGCCTGATCATTCTATGACTGATTTAGTCAAAAAGAAATTGCTTATTCCCTCAAGCATTAACCTGGTCCCATAAGAGTGGCATTGATCACTTTATGTGTTCCTTATGAACACCACTTGAGCCCCTCTCAATAGCATTACACTGGAGAGGAAATTTTGAAATTTGAGGTTTGAAAGGGATTAGCTGCATCCAAACCAAAGCAAGCTACATAGTGAAGAAATTAGCTCAGATGGCATTTGGTTTAAATAACCCCTAAGATACCTTTGTGATAATCACAGCCACCCAAAAAAGTTTCTAAGGAAAGATTAGAGATACTGATTTCAACTGTCAGAATGGGTGTGCTCCTATGGACTCATTACCATGTAATGAACCCCAAGTTCATGGTAACTGTCTCAAAAGTCCTATGTAATTTTCTATGTAAATTTGTGTGTTTGTGCAGAGAAAATAAAAGGAACAGCAACATCTTCAGGAAAACTGATCTTTCATGTTTTTGATAGGTTTTTGACTTCCAGTTGATATCAGAGGATATGAGAACTCTAGATTGCCTAAACAGAAATATTCGCTAACTTTCATTTTCTAAGTAACTTGTTCTATTATAAACACATAGGAGCAGGGTAATAGAGAAATTCATTTCATTATATTCCACAGAAGGCAGTCTTTTTTTCCCAAAATTTTATTGATAAACAGCAATGAGACAGTTTCAAATCAAATCAGAAGTACAGTTTCAACAAATAACACACTGCATATATTCTTCTTAGTGGTTAATT
>NW_004524721.1:217411-220135 GCF_000260255.1 Octodon degus
TAGTATAATTTCAAGTCTGGAATGGTAATGCCACCTGCCTTGTCTTTATTGCCCAGAATTGCCTTTGCTCTTCTAGGTCTTTTCCGGTTCCAGATAAATTTTAGAAATGATTTCTCTATGTCTGTGAGATATGTCGGTGGTAGTCTGATAGGAATTGCATTAAATCTGTACAGCCAGAAGGTAGTCTTTTGCTTGTGGAAAGTAAAAAGCATTTTTGTTTTACAGACCTGAAGTTAAGAAACCTGTTCCAAGGCATAATAGACAGAATTTATGTGACTAAGTAGGTAAGCAGAGTACAGCTTAAGACTGCAGCGTCCTCCTCCAAACAAGCTTTCAACCTGTGTTTTTTTCTATTAATCTCATCCCCAGGTGCATCTAGTGAGGGCCTTCATGTTACATTATAGCAGGCAGAAGACATACAGTGTGTGTAGCACCTAAACTTAAAGCTATAAACTTTTCTTCCTGTATATACTCCTCATGTTAGAGCTGTAAATATCATTACTACAGCTCAAACCTTACACTCTACATCTACTTAACCGTCAAATCTTACAGATTATATATCTCAGGGTTTCTCATGTTTCTATCACAAGTCATATCCTGTCTAACTCAAGTCTTGAGATAGGTTTGTACCTGTCTCAAAAATAAGATCCTGTTAATTTTCATAATTATGTTCATCTAGTAGAATGGCTCCTCTAGCCTACAAAACTTAGTGAGCCAAGATCTTCTCTTTTTCTTTTTACATTTTCTCCTTACCCACATGATTTTTTGATGAGCATTAACAACAGAATCTGCACTTGCTTTGATGGTATTTTATTTTGGTTGATGAATCTAGAACACATTGTAAATGAGAAAGTAATGAAAAAGATTTGGAATGATCATGGTATTATAAACAAAGAAAATAGTTGTTTTTCATAAATTTGAACATTAATACATTAATGTGAAATCAGAATCTAATTGTGCTGAAAGCAACAAAGTTTTCTCGAGGTATTTACCTTCCTTTAATAAAACTTTGAAAATTTTTATTTCTGAAACATTTCCATTTCATTGGTGAAATTCCATCAACTTTCTAGTTATCTGCTGCTTATTATTATTATTTTTTTTTTTTTTGGTGGTGGTGAGGTTCTTCCCCATCTAAATGCTATTGTGGCCTAATACTAGAAATATTAGTCTTAGAATTTATAGGGATTAAATAAAATGTTTATAAGTAGTGCAAAAATCTCAAATCCTACATGTTTCTTGGTCCCTGTAACCTTTTTAATTTCGTTAATTCATAGTGCTTAAATGCCTCATGTTTGTGGTCCTTACTAGCAGGGAAAGAATAATAAAGAATTTTCAGGGGTGATTAGGTATAATGCAAGTTTCTGAGTTATGTAGATTTCTATCCCTATGACAAAACTATGGGGCTGGCAAGATAGTTCAGTGGATTAAAGCACCTGCTTAGGCAGAGTGCATTGGCTGGGGTTTGATTCCTGCCATGTGGTGCTGGCCTAGCCCCCAGGGGACAGTGAAACAGCCTTTGAGACTGAGACACGGTTGCATGAGCCTATAATCCCAGTGCTTGGGAGGCTGAAAGCAGGAGAATCACTCCAAGTCCAATCTACATAGTGAGACTCTATACTCTCTAGCCCTTATCCTAAATTCATTAAATACTAGTACTACTACTACTGCTACTACTACTATTAATAATAATAATAATAATAATAATAATAAGAAGAAGAAGAAGAAGAAGAAGAAAGAAAACACAAAAGTAGAACAGTTTAGGTGTGGGGAGATAGGTCAGCAGTTAAGCACCTGCTTGGCAAGTGTAAGGACCAAGGTTTGATCCCTGGTACTGCAAGCTGTGCTAGCCCCAGAACCCTGGAACCTCTAGTGCTACATGTCAGCCACTGAAACCAGTCATGGTGGAGCACATCTATAATCCTGGCATTTGGGAGAATGAGACAGGAGGATCACTATGAGTCTGAGCTTTGTAGCAAGACTCTGTTCCAAATAAATACATAAATAAAAGGCTAAAAATAAAAGAATAGTTTATTTTGACTCATTCTTTCAGTGGTTTTAGTCCATACTCGCTCTTCTCATTTAATCAGAGCCTTGGTGAAAATGAACATTGTTTACTGAACTGCTAATCTTGTGGTAGAAAGAAAACAGGAAGCTAGAATGAGAGCACAACCAAGAAGGAAGGAAATGGTATGAGGACAAGATATAGTTCCTAAGTATACACACCCATGATCCACACTCTGTTCAATGATGCCTCAAGATCTTAATTTTTCATCTCTTCCCAGTAATACCAGCAAGCTAAGAATTCATTAAAGGATTGATGCACAATACATTTAGAGTCCACAGGGTCTAATCCCTTCACAAAAGCCCCACCTCCAAACATTGTTACAGTGGGAACCAAGCTTTCAACACAACAGCTTCTGGGGGACACTCTAGATGCAAACTGTAACAACCCCCAGAATACCTCATTAGGCACACCACCTCTCACTTGTATTATAATGTACATTGTATAGAACCCTTCTCTAATTTACAGATGGAGATACAAAATAATCACATGGTGGTTTTGTTGATTTTTTTAGAAAAGGAAAAAAAGTATTCAGAGTAAAAGCAAAAGGAACATCATGAATCCAGTAAATGCCCTATTTAATGAAGTGATGAAAATATAAGTGCTTCATAAAAGTCATGCATGTGCAGGCACTGTGATTTGACTTTTTTTTTTTTTTTTTT
>NW_004524721.1:220460-222892 GCF_000260255.1 Octodon degus
TGGGAGAATGAAAACTATAGATAGATAGATAGATAGATAGATAGATAGATAGATAGATAGTTTTTTTCATCAGATATATTTTTTAATGGGAAAAATAGTATATTCCAGATCCAACAGGCAGATTCAATCTAATCCAAAGACATATGGAGATCTCAAACATAAAGTAAAAGAGAATTTCGGTATTCTGACGAAATCCTGGAAGACAGCATATGGAAAGTAACAATTAGTAGGTGTCAATGCTTACCTGTAGCAACCTAAGGAAAAATATTTCTTCTAGGTAAGATGACAATTTATACTTTCAAGATATGTCTCCATCTGCCTTACCAGGTGTTTGCTTACTAGTGTGAACTGACTAGAATGGATTGATTCAACTAGGATAACTAGTACACCATGTTCAAACTGCTGTTGGATCTTAACTTTGTAAGCTGTGATCTGATGTATAAATAAAACCTAATTTTCAGTAGATTTGTTTCCAGATTACTACTTCCCTGATTGTATTGAGTCAATACTTTTATCACTAACTGTGGACACTTTTCTAAATTGTTTAATTGCTTTAATGTGTACATGATACTCATTCTCAATATTTATACAGTGTATGACATACCAAAATACTGTAGCAGTTTGCCTTAAGTGTTAAGAAAATCCATATTGAAGGCTGAGTGATACATAATCTCTGCTGAAGTAGTAGGCATCATCCTCTTTGGTCTTTTCATCCAGGATAATAAGAGATCTTATAGATGGTTTACCTGCAATATTAGAGTCCTCTGACAGTGCTTCCTCTTCTATCCCTTCTACATGGGTCATATCTGAGATCTTTTCCTTCTGTCATCCTCTCTTTTCTCTTGTTTCCTCTCTCTCATTTTGTTTTGGCAATTCCTGTATGTCTTTCTCCTCCATTATTCCATCTGTCAAACCCAAAGACCAGAAAAGTATGATATTGGCTGAACAAGGGCCCTGTATGCTGTGTGTGCTGTTCTTTTCCAGTTCCTCCAGATTAAAAGTCCCCTTTCATATCTGTCACAATACTTTCATTAAAATGTGGATAGATTCTAGGATGCAGGGGGCTGGCAATAGTAACCTAATGAAGCACCTGTCCACTCGGACACAGCAGCTTGGCAGGACATTCAACATTTGGGCGTCACCTTTTTGGTGCAGACCTTTTCTTTGAGCTGGATTAGTAAAAATTTCCAGAGAATTCTTATAGTCTGGGACATTGTATTTTAGAACTACCTGTCTAGCACCAGCTTGGGACAGGATGGCACTGGCAGCCTCCAGTGGCTTTACTACCTCAGTACTTGCTGGACTCCACAGAGCAAGGGCCATGGAGGAGTTAAGTGATGACACAATGAAACTTGGCCTATCTATGATTGTGATCTGTTTGTCCAAGGAAACAGCCTGCATACTCCTTATAAGTCCTATGGATATACCAATATTACACACTTGTTCATGTTTTAAGCTATTAATAATGCTACTTTTCACCACATTTGGGAAACCAATTACTGCCACCTGGATAGGCTTACCATAAGTCTCATGAAAACCTCCAAGATGTTTACAAAGACCCTCTTTGCCAAAACAGACACTACTTTTCAGTGAAACAGCTTTCTTCTTTACCTACACCTTGCTTATTCTCCCTTTGTCCTTCAGATTTGTTGAGGCTTTGAACACAGCTTTTGGCAATTATTTTGTCAAATAATTTAGCCAATCCTCCAAATGCCCCTTTGGTATTAGATGTGGTTCATTTAATATCAGTACCAGCTTTTTATGTCCACTCTTGACAGTCACTTCTTGTACCTAAGGACATCTGCAACCAAGAGAATCTCTGGCATCTAATACAACTAGTAAAACAACTGAGGGCTCAATCACCTTTTTAAGTTTCTGACACTGTATTGCCTTTGGATTCTGTTTGGTCAGCTTGGCTCTCTTAGTTTTGCTTTGTCCAAGTTCCTCCACAGATTCAATGTTAGAAGTCTCATGAGCAGTGTCAGTTTCAAGTTTTGTTTTCTAGTCTTGTTCCTTCTGCCTATCAAGTTGTTGTTGTTTTAGTTCTTCAAGCTGCTGTTTTCTTACCTTAGCTTCCCGAAGAAGAGCCTCATTAAAAGGAGCATTATGAGGAATTCCTAGACTTCTTGAGACCCCATTTGTTAGATTCCTTCCTCAATTTCCTTTTTTAAATTTTATTTATCTATTCTTGTATTAATTTTATTGAGAAATAGCAATGAGACAGTTTCAAAACAAGTTAGTAGGACATTTATGATAATTAATACATTGCATATTGTTCTCTTCATAGTAGTTATTCAAAGTACAAAATACAGACATGATATCTTGTTTAAACACTATTAGAACAAATCTTTTTCTTTCTTTCTTTCTTTTTTTTTCTGTCATACTGGGGATTGAACTCAGGACACTGCACTTGCCAGGCAAGCACTTATTCT
>NW_004524721.1:222992-233408 GCF_000260255.1 Octodon degus
TTTTTACTACAAAATGGTCCTTTATTTATATCCCACTTTTTTATTTAGTTTTGTCAGAGATGGGTATTCCATTGCCATTCAAATATTGTAGGTGTGTGATTTCAGCAAAATAATCTAATACAGCCCAGTAGTCCATAATACTAGTTGGTTATCCATAGGATAGGTAATGTCAGAAGTTGTGGACCGTGGGGCCAAGGAGATGGCTCAGCAGAATAAACACTTGCCAGGGCCTGAGTTCAATCCATAGTTCTGAAAAAAAAAAAAAAAAAAAAAAGTTGTTGACGTGAGTCATTTACAGCTCAGCATGTTAATATAGCTTTACCTCATGTTTACACTTTTCTGTTGGATGGTAAAGACCAAGATAAAGCAAGACCTATATAACAAAAAATGTAACTTTTGTGGCTGACAAGGTCAGTAAAATCCCATTCGGATTTACCCTGAAACCATGTACAGCAGTTCATAAATTTTTTGTCAGTGTCAGCCATCTCGATCTCTCTAGGTGACTCTCCTTAGGCCCACTATACATCATCAGTCACTTTTCTGTGTGGCCCTATAACCTCTTTGAACAGAAATTTTGGAAAATCACTGAGTTACAGGATGTTACAGTACAGGTTCTCTAATGTCCTGACTCCTCACTGACCTTTAAATGCTAGGACCAAAATAGTGGCTATCCTCATAGCCCTTTTTGTTTAATTTTTATTCTGCAAACTTCAGTTGTTAACCATCCAGAAGAGAAGCTTAGTGATATTATTATCCTATAAAATAGGCAGTTGAGCTTAACATCGCTATCTGAATATCAAGCTCCTTAGACATAACATGAAACAGGTATTTTGCAACAATCATTGGTATGCTAAACTAAATCACTAGAGAATGTGAAAAAATTAAGAAAAAAAAATCCAATGACACATTTTTACATAGAAATTTAGAAATCTAACCATATACAATGTTGCAGCAAGACAATCCTCCAACATTATTTTTTGTCTCTTGTTTTCTTTTATTACCTTAAAAAAACAGAGAGAGAGAGAGAGAGAGAGAGAGAGAGAGAGAGAGAGAGTATAGCAATAACTGTTATCACATTAGAAGCAGTACACATTTAGAAGACCAGAGTATCAGGCATTCCAAACATAGCCCTAGTATTACACGTTGCTATCCTTCGTGCAGTTCTGTAGTTCATAGGTATCAGCATATATAGTTAGTCAGGTTCAGAATCCTATCCATTAAGTGCTAGTTTCAAAAACCTGATGGAGATTCTCACGACCATTGCCTTAACCATCTTGTGTATATAAATGTATAGTTTTGCCCCTGCCATATTTCCTAGCTTTTCTCCTTGCACTTTCTTCATTGTTTAATCCTTAAGTTTTCACTTCGCATTTATCCATGTTATACCTTTCAGTTTTTATTTCTTTGAGTTCTTACACTAGGAAGACTATATGATATTTACACATGTGAGTCTGGTTTATTTCACTTATGAGTATATCTTCAAGTCGCATCCATATATATGAAGGATTTGAATTTATCATTCTTTATAGCTGAATTATTTCATACATTCCTCCGGTGATGGGCATTTTGGTTGCTTCCAAGTTTTGGCTATCACAAAGTGTGCTGCTAAAAACATAGGTGCACATGTATCAATGTGATGTGATGTTTTCAGTTCTTTTGGGAAAATTCCCAGTAGGGGGATAGCTGGATTGAATAGGATTTCCAGTCCTAGTTTGTTAAGGAGTTTCCACAATGATTTTCCTAATGTTGGTTGCACGCAGATCTTCAAGATCTGAAACTCTATGTTCACTTTCATTTAAATGTTTTTGCTAGCTTGTAATTGATATTTTAAGTTCCTGCATATCTCTTTGACTCTGCTTCATGTGATCTATTTCTTATATTTCTCTCTCAAGGATTCCATTATTTTTCTATTCTCTTCTAATTTTTTTTGATCAATGTCTTCTTTACAAGCAGTTATTAATTCTTTGATTATAGTTATACTTTCTTTTTTTTTACTTCAGAGATTATTTCTGATCTGATTTCCTGTATACCTTTCTGAAGTTGTTTCTTTACTTCAGACGTTATTATTTCAGAGATTTCAGCTGTGTGATTCCCAATTTTTTCTATGCTAGTGTCTCCTGCATTTGTTTTGGGTGGGCTTGAGGCCTGAGATTGAATTTTGCTCCTTCTCTTTTTTCATTTTGTATAGCACTGTCCTCTGACCTTTGGTGTGGAGTTTTGGTGTAGGTATAATCTTAACACCTACTAAAATTCTTTTCCAAGAGAGATTATATGGTTATGGAAATTATAGTTTTGTATTTACAGAAGTACATTTAGGAACACTAATAATGGGTAGTAATATTTAGCAGTTGACAACTTTTTTTAACAAATGGATTTGTATTTTAGCAGTAAGAGCAAACATTATGTCTGTGTAGCTAAGCAGATATTAATTTGGGAATTTGTATTGAAGTTCCCCTAAATTCTGTCTGATCACCTCCCCTTGATGTACCTGTGGTCTTCCAGTCAGATTCACCCAGTTACCTGTTGCCCCCTCTGTAGATCAAGAGAAATACAGAGAGGACACTCTCATAAATTTGTGTCTAGCAAAGTGTCTCGGCTTACCAGGTCTGGATCTATTACGTTTGAACTCATCCAGATATACCTGGCTTCAGTTTGGCTGTTGTGCTCAGCTTCTTCCTGCTGCAGCTTATGGAGGTGAAACCATTGTGCCACTCTGGCAAGATTTTCAGCTTCTGTCTTAGTTGGGTGGGTCTGGCCCCTAGCCTCTCTGTAGTGAATTCTGCCACAAGGTTCCACAGGAGGCCTACAGCTAGGCCTGGGGTCTGGATGGGGAGGTGTCTTGGGTGCGGCTAGCAGGCGGAAATTCCTCCACACAAGCCAGGACTGGGGTCTGGCTGGAGAGCTCCTTCCTCAGTTTCTGATGGTGCTCTCGCACCTTTTTCTGGATTTTATACTGTTTATGCCAAGTCATATGTTTACTCATTTTCTTTAACTTTGGCCATTCATTCTGGCTGGGGAGATGGCAAGCCACACAGCAGCAGGAACAAGGTGGCTTCATGGGTACCATGTGCCATCTCCAGACATATGTTTTAAACATGTTAATTTTAGAAAATATTCCAGTCATATTTTAAAGAACCTATGTCACTAAACTATATTATAGAGATTAAATTTTACTATCAAAATGGAAATATTTCAAGAGGAAGGAAGTCCTGAGGGCTTAAGATGATTTAATTATGTACCAATGGACCCTACCCTCAAAACAAATATTGTAAATGACCATTTTGATTGTCACTTGGTTATTTTTATGCCCTATAGATATGAATCATAGTAACATTTGAGGGTTAAAAGTACTCTTCAGGTTTCAGTAAAGAGTTAATGGAAGATGGAAATCTGGAAGTTGATTTTCTTAAACTCCTTTGTGTCATGATAACATATCAAAGATCTTGGGCATATGCACCTGGGAATAAATATCATAGCTCCAATCTCCCTAAATGGGACTTTTCAGTAAATATAACTGTCTTCTTTGTTTCTATGATTCATTCCTACATCTCTCACCTCCATCTTCTCTTTGTTTCTCAAAATATTTTAATAATATACCTAGTCCTCTCTTTCTAAAGAAATGGTTAAAAAATGTGTAACCCTCCCACATATCCTTGGACCCTGTCATTCACAGGTAAAGATAAAACCACTTGGCCTGGCCTCATAACTTGCTGAACTCTGACCAACTCTCTGATATGCTAAGACTTCATGATTGCAAGCTGGAAAGCAGAATCTGCTCCAATACAGGGATACTGATTAGGCTGGAAACTTCACTATCTGTGAAAAACTAGATTGGGATGTCCTGGCCAATATCCATAGTGTGCTTTTTTCTATTTCTGTAAAATCATGAGTCACATTTAATAAGATTATCTAATTCAGAGTGAATTAACAACCTGTAATTGAATTGTTTAAACAGAGCCTACAGTGTCTCACTATGTAGATAGGACTCAGAATGATTCTTCTGTTTTCAGCCTCCCAAGTGCTGGTGGGTGCCACCATACCTAGTCTCCATTGCCATCTCAGCGTGCCCCACAGGCAGGGCCAGCATCTCACCCTGGGGATTGAACCTTGGCTATTGGCTCTGCCTAAGCTGTCACTTTAGTCCGCTGAACTATCAGGCTGGACCTTCATAATTTAAACTTAACACTAACAGCTTCTCTAACAGCAGTGGAACACCTGTCTCTGACAAAACAAAACAAAAAGGGAGATATAATTTAAGGACCATTTTGTAGTGAAAAAAATATATATATGTACCAAATAGTTAGGATAGATATACAGTTACTTTCTCAGTTCAGTGAGAAAGATTTGTACTAATGTTGTTTAGATAAGAAATCATGTCTGCATCTTGTACTTTGAATAACTACTATGAAGATAATAATATGCATTGAATTAATTATTGTAGCAGTCTTACTAACCTGTTTTGAAACTGTTTCATTTCTATTTCTCTCTCATTAAAATTAATTAAAAAATAAAATAAACTTAATACTAGATAAAATTCCATCTTTAGGGACACATTGTTTCTTTTTTATTCTTTGTACTGTTTCTCACTTTTTTTAGGGACACATTTTAATAATAAATACATCTGAACATAAATTTTAGCTAGAAGAACAGAAAGTCATTTATGTATCTAATTATGTAAATAGTATATACAACATGGTATATTACTAAATGAAATATGCATATTTATATAAGAAACAACTGTGAACACATTTCACTAATAATTAAAATAGAAATTCTTTGTATTTTTCCAGTTGTCCTCTTGTAATTGAAGGAAAAAACTGTGGTTTTCATTCCAAATGCTCTGATAGCTCCCTTTAGGTGTTTTGGTCAGATTTTTGTCACTGTGACAAAATAGCTGACAAAAATAGATAAAAAGGTTATTTTGGGTTATGGCTTCACAGGTTTTAGTCAGTGGTTATCTTGTTTCATTGTTATGGGCCTGTGGTCAGGCAGTACTTCATGGACAGCAAAGTGAAAGGAAGCAGTGTATTCACTTCCTGGAAGCCACCAAACACATAGAGAAAGAGAGTGTGTGGTGGCTGAGTTTCTCCTCCTCCTGGTTTGTGCCACCCAGGTCCCCGGCTGTCTGACTGTTTCCCCTGCATTTAGGGTGGCACTCCCCCTCAGTTTGTTGACCTACATATCAGTTGTCTGTGGAAACATCCTCACAAACATGTCCAGACACATTCACAAGTTTGTTTCCAATGTCCTAGGCATCTCTCAATCTAATTAACATAACAGAAGATCAAACATCACATTTAGGTTTAACTATCCTTTCACATCTTCTACAAGCATTGGAAAATCTGCTAGGTTGCAATAGTTTTTCCTTTGCCTTCTCATAGCTCTTCCTACCTGTCATAGTTACTTTCTTGTTGCTGACACATAATACATGGTACCTGCAAATTAAAGGAGGAAAGGTTTATTTTTGCTCAGTTGCTCATAGTTGGCTGGCTCCAAGGGAAAGGAGCATGGCAGAGAGACATGGAGAAGGTAGCTTTTCTATGGCATGGCAGCCAGGAAGCAGAGATAGATCAAGGGAGAAGGGAGGGAAGTAGACAGGCTATGCCTCCTGTGACTCAAGTTTTACCTCACAACATCACATATCACCAACAACTTAATGCTGCAATGATGCACACTGATGACTCTCACATTCCCATGCAGTCACTTCCCTAAGCTCCATATATGAGCACATAAAGTTTTGGGGGAACATTTAGACAAATCATACCACTCATGATGAGCAAGTTCTCTTTGTTCAATACCTAAGAGATAAAGAGGTTAGTAAGTTGAGAAGCCATCCACCCATGTCTCTTTTTAATGATTAAGAGATAAGGAATTTGGTACTGGGAATTACAAAGTGGAAAAGTCACTTGTTCATAGTGAACATGGTCTATTTATTTAAAAAGGAAGTTATTAAGTTTAGAATTCAAATAAATGAGCATATATTTACATTTTTTTCAAAATCCTCAGGAGAATTTTAACTTACCCCAGACTATGGGGCCTGTAGCTGGTGTCATGATTTGAGATTTTTGTAAGGGAAACAATATAATACAGGGTACATTTTATAATACTAGTTTATTAGGAATCACCCAAAGAATAATATACAAAGAGTACAGGAAGTCTGTCCACACATATAAACATTAAATGTTCCAGCTGAGGGTCTAGATACTACTTCTCAGATCTGTGCTAGAAAGGCACAAAGGTGGAAGCTAGGAAGTCAATGCCAGCATGATGAGTGTTCTGTGCTAATAGGCTGAAAGATTTTTTTTTTGGTGTGGTACCATCAGGAAAACCAATGCAACAAGGTTCTCCATGAGGCTGAACAGTGCACCATCTTCCCCTCTGAAGCCAGGAAGTGATACTCAAGATGAAGTACAAAGCTTCTCCAAAGTTCATCAGGAAAGGCATCATGACAGGGTTCTCCAACAGAACAGCCCAAGAGAAGTAGCAGCTTCCAACACCTTCTCCAAACAGTATCTGAAACAGCCTTTAGGGTATCCCTAACAGCTTCTCCTGTTCTGCCCTTATGCTGCTGGAAGCAATCCTCAGGTTGACCTCCTGCACCTAGCACCATGATAGTTTAATTCAGCTTAGTTTAAGCTATTCTGGGTTTAATATGTTGACCATCAGTTAGAAATCCACTACAGCTGGCTGAACAATGGCTATCGAGAGATGTGTAAAACCTAATTTCCAGAATTTAGAATATGTTTCTTCATATGACAAAAGGTACTCTATGATACAGAGGCCTAAGAATCACAGATTCAAACTTGCCCGGGGCAATTTATCAAGATTATATGTATCAAAAAAATATAATGATAAAGGCGACTGGATATATAGCTCAGTGGAAGGCTTTGGTTTCAGTTTCATGTAATGACCAATAAAATAATTCTCATTGTGTGATAATGGTGTGATTAAGGTCCTAGTCATGTGGAGATTATCCTACATCTTACATATGGATCTGACATAATCATAAGGGCCCTTATAATAAGAATTAACAGAATATTCTACTCTTGAAGATATAAAAAGGAATGCAGCCCCTGAATGCTGGTGATATCAGAAACCAGAAAAAACAAGGAAGTAACTTTGCTCTAAATCTTCAAGAAGGATATGGCCCTGTCAATACCTAGATTTTAGACCTCTGAACTCCAGAACTGTAAGTAAAAAAGTATTATGGTAAACCATGAAATGTATGTGGTCATTGGTTACAGCAACAATAACACAGTAACACATGGTCCCTTCAGTGATTCTAGAAGTGTACCAGACTTTGTAGCAGACCTTACAATAAGTAAAAGTAAATTTCTGCACTTTACTTGGATAATGGTATTGAGCAAAATGTGGCTTCATATAGCACAAAGGAATGGGCCAACTTCACAGTTAAGTCCATGTTGAAATGACCCCATTCTCATACATTCAATGCACAGTAGTTTTCTAATTAGAGTAGATTTAAGAAGTAAAAGAACAGGAAAGGTGAGAGCTTAAAGTGTTCAAAATTTTATATCACGAATATCTTCATAATATCTGCATCTTATTTTCATTTATCCCTGACAATAAAACGTAACATTCTTATGTTGGATGTGGGGTGGGGAACTATTCAGTGTTTGTTGCCTATGATAATATTTTAACATCAAGTGAATGTTAGAATTTTGAGTACCTTGTACACTTTTTGATGCATTTAATATCCATGTCCAGATGCAGAAAATCTGAACATTCAGTGAAGCATGATATGATAGATTAATGGATTTTAGTGTACCAAAAGATAGCTCAGCAGATAAAAGTGCCTGCATAAGCAAGTTCAATCCCCACAAAAAATGCTGTGCCAGCATTCTGGTCTTCTAAATGCGTACTGTGTATCATGTTATACTAATTACTGCCATACTGTCTCTCAAGTAAATGTTTAAACAAAAAGGGTAATAACTGAAGAGACAAGAAATAAAATGTCATAGAACTGTCCTGCTACAATGCTGTATATAGTTAGATTTCTAAATTTCTGTGTAAAAATATGTAACTGTTTATTCCTATTTTTTGAGGGTTTTTTTTTTTTTTTTTACCTTGGTTCAGTGTTGGACTTTGTTAAAAGTTTTTATGCATCTATTGAGGTGATCATGTGATTTATGTTTACATAGTACATTAATTTATAGATTTGTATATGTTGAACCATCCCTGCATCCCTGGGATAAACGCCTCTTGGTCATGGTGAATAATCTTCCTGATGATTTGCTGAATTCTATTTACTTGTATTTTATTCAGAATGTTTGCATGTATATTTATGAGGAAGATTGGCCTTTGGTTCTCTTTTGTGGTTGCACATTTCTCTGGTTTTGAAATCAGTGTAATCCTTGCCTCCAGAAATTAAATGGGGAATATTCAATTTTCTTGAAAAGTTTGAGAAGAGTTGGCATTGAATCTTTTCTAAATTTCTTGTAGAATTCAGCTGTCAATCCATCAGGAGCTTTTTCTTTGTGAAAGCTTTTTTTATTATTATATCTTCAATTTCCCTGACTGGCTGTGAGATATTCAGAATTTTTATATCTTCTTGGTTCAGTTTGGTTACTCACACCTACCTATGAACCTGTTTGTTGCATCTGTGTTTCCCACCCTATGAGAGTAAAGATTTTGAAATAGCTATTGACTACCTTCTGAATTTCCATAGGATCTATAGAAGTTCCACACTGTTGTTTCCTTATTTCTTGAATTTGAGTTTTTTGTTTCCTTTTTTGGGATGAGGTTGGCTATGGATTTATCAGTTTTATTTACTCTTTCAAAGAACCAACTCTTTGACTCCAAAATTCTTTGAATTGTTTTCCATGTCTCAGTTGCATTAGTTTCTGCTCCAATCTTTATGCTTTTCGCCCTTCTTTGGTCTTTGGGCTTGATTTGAATTGCTTTTGCTATAAATTTGAGATTCAGCATTAGGGTATTTATTTGTTCTTCTGTTTTACTAAAGTATGAATTCATGACTATAAACTTACCTCTAAGACCTAGGTTTCTTGTATCCCACAAATTCTGCTAAGTTGTATCTGAATTTTCATTGGATTTTAGATCTTGTTTAATATCTTCTCTAATTTTATCTGTGACCCTTTGGCTGCTGAGGAGGATGTTATTTAATTCCATGTGTTTATAGGGGTTTTGCAGTTTCTTTAGTCATTAGTTTCCAGTTTCATAGCATTATGTTCAGATAATATGCATGGTGAATTTCAAGTTTCTTGCATTTACTTAAGCATGATTTATAGACTAGTAATGTGATCTATTTCAGAGAATGTCCCATTTGCAGCTCAAATGAATGTGTATTCAGGGCAGGCCAAATAGCTCAGCAGATTAAAGTGCCTGCTTAGGAAGAGGCAGGGGCCAAGAGTTTGATCCCTGGACCTGCTGTGGTAGCCCCCCACCCCCATCCCAGGGCATGCTGAGATGGTGATTGAGACTGGGTGTGGTGATGAGTGCATGCATTTGGGAGGCTGTTAAAAAAAAAAAAAAAGAATGTGTACTCAAATTTGGTTGGGGTGGAACACTCTGTAAATGTCCTCTAAATCCATTTGTTCAAAGGTTTGGTTCAATTCTACTACCTCTTTGTTAATTTTTTGTCTAGTTCACCTATCTTTTTGAGATAATGGGATATTAAGGTACCCCATTAAGATTGCGTTTGGTTATTAGATTTTTCATATCCTTTAAAATTTATTTTATATAGTTGGGTGCTCCTATGTTTGGTGCATATGTATGTTATAAATTATTATATTATAACAATCTATAATTGTTATCTCATCCTTTTGAATTTTTTCCTTAACCACTGTGTAGTGACCTACTTTATCTCTTTTGATCAGTGTTGGTTTGAAGTTCAGATTGTCTTCAAATAGAATAGCTGCTCCTACGTTTTTCTGAGCTTCTGGTGTATGGGCTGTTGTTTCTCATTCTTTGACTTTCAGCTTATAAATTACTTTTGAGTCAAATGTCTTCCTTGTTTGTAGCATACTGTTGAATTCTGTTTCTTGATCAACTCTGCCATTCTGTTTCTTTTAATTTATCAATTGAGGCCTTCTACATTTGTAGTAATAACTGATATGTTTTGTCTTATCTTTGTCATGTTATTTTCATGCTGTTGGCTAACTACTTTTACTTGTTTGCTGTTTTTGGTGGTTTCTGTTGTTTTCATGGAGTTGTGGTCATTTTAATATCTTTCTATATTTTACTTAAATATTATTTGTAGAATTTGTTTGGTGTTAATGACTTCTTTTAGTTCTTCTTTGTCATAAAGTATTTTACTTCATTCTTTATTTTTTTTTATTTTTCAACAAATAATACACTGCATATATTCTTCTTAGTGGTTAATTGCTGTACAAGATGCGGACTTGTGATCCTATTTACAAACTCCATTAGAACAAATCA
>NW_004524721.1:240853-246258 GCF_000260255.1 Octodon degus
GGACCTGGGCTAGGACTGGGTCTCTACTTCATTCATTTTTAAAGAAAGTTTTTCAAGGTACAGCAATTTGGATTGGAAATTGTTGTCTTTCAGGAATTGAATTACTTCACTCCAAGCACTTCTTGACTTGGTAGCTTGTATTGAGAAATATGCTGTGATTCTGATGGGTTTTTCTTTAAATGTAATCAGTTTCTTTTTTCTAACAGCTTTCAATATATTGTTCTTATGCTGAATTTATTTGATCTTGATTATTATATATCTAGGTGTAGATTTTTTTTCATTAGTGCTAATTGGAGTTATATGTGCCTCACTTCACTGTACATCATATTCTTTAGCTATGTTTGGGAAGTTTTCTGCTGTTAATTCTGTAAATAGTCATTGTATGGCATTTGAACTCACTCCTTTATGTTTTTCATCTTTGCATGATCTTGTCATTGTGGAATTATTGTTTCCTGGTTCCTTGTTACATTTGTGTGATCTTTCTTTTCCTGGTGCCTACCTGCAATGATGTGTTCGTGGTGTGAAAGTCTATCCTGAGTTTCATTCAAACAGTTTTGCCAACTTTTCATAGAATTTTTAGTTTTGTGGATAACTTTTAATGTTTCATGCATTATATTTGTTTCCTCTATTGTTCATTCAAGGTTTCCATCATTTTATACTTTTCTATCTCTTTGTCAATGTCTTCTTTTGATATGTTGGGCAATACTTTCACTAAAGTTATCAATTTTTATTTACCTCAGAAATTATTTCAGATTTGATTTCCTCTATACCCATCTGAAGTTGTTTCTTTACTTCAATCACAATAGTTTCAGAGTTTTAGTTGTGTGATTTCCAATTTATTCTATGCTGACATATCTTGGATTTTTTCTGGTTAGGATGGGGCTTGAGATTGCATTTTGCTCCTTTGCCTTGTCATATTCCTTTTCTTTGGGGGAGTGGGGGTCTCAGCCCACCCTGAAGGTGGGTCTGGCACAGTATGTGGTGCCAGGGATTAAATCATGGTCCCCTGCACCTGCCTAACTTGTATATGCATGCACTTTAGGCTGCTGAGCTATCTCACTGGCCCCCTGTAGTCTATTTTAGAAAAAACACTTTATTTTTATTTTTATTTTATAATCCTTAAGAAATTTTGATAGTTGGTAGCTGTATCACCACAATCAAGACCACTCTAGGAAAAGTCTCTTCTTCAGGGATGTGTTCTGTTTGTCAGAGATTCTTGGCTTGTGTCTGTCTCAAGATCCTGCCTTAACAATTAATTGAGTGGTGGGATGTTTGTTTCTGCTTGGCAGTGTCTTCCAACTTTAGGTTCAGTGTTGGGGTGAGGTTATTACCCCAGTACTTCCCAACATTGTTAACCAAGGTAGAAAAAGTGATTAAAACAGATATAGTATCCTAACTACAGTGGTATGATTAGCAACAATAATATTAAGCAGAATTTAGAAACTGACAAACTTTGATAACTATTGGTTTTGTACTTTACACCATAGATGCAAAGTCTAATATGTAACAAAAGAAATTGCAAATTGGAGTCTGTTCCCCCTTGTTATAGTAGATTTACCCTGTGTTCCTCTGGTCAGGCCAACTGTCAAGTTGCAGGTGCTTCACTTCATATTGGGTGATGAGCCAGACATCTATATTCCTCTGGCCAAGCAACTTAGCCAGAATTCTGACCACCTCCCTGCCATTCCCTGTTCTAACAGCCCAGCTAGTTCAGCAGAGTTCCAAGAAGCTCTGCACAGGTCTTTGTTCCTCAACAACTACTGTCGAATTCCTACTATTCTGGTTATTGAAATTCTTTATCCCTTCTAAGGTTTCTTACTTTTCTGAGTGGGGAGGTTTTACCATTTTTTCTCTTTAAAAATAATTAAAATTAGAGCCGGGAAGATGG
Organism: Octodon degus; assembly: GCF_000260255.1. Classification (NCBI taxonomy): domain Eukaryota; kingdom Metazoa; phylum Chordata; class Mammalia; order Rodentia; family Octodontidae; genus Octodon; species Octodon degus. Next base: position 242,742 of record NW_004524721.1, read on the forward strand.
CTCAGTGGAATAAGCGCTTCCCTGGCAAGTGCAAGGACCTGAGTTCAATCCCTGGTTCAAAAAAAAAAAATGAAAATTTCAGGTGTATATGCAAAATATTACAGTTCAATGTATGACACCCTGAGTGACAAAGAAAATAAAAAGTATTCACATGCACAGACACACCATGCACCTATATATCCCCACAGAGTACTGATGATGTCATGAAATTTATGTGTATCACACCATTTAACACTAACAACCTAAGGCAAATATTAATGGAACTGTTGAAAAGCATGGTAGTAGAGCTGAGGAAGGGTCAAAGACCACATGAAATGCAGGAGACAGATAACCATCAAAAACCTCTCCATTTTCCTGGGAACGTGACTATCAGACAATGACACCAGCACCATTTTTTTGTTTTGTATTTAGAGAGAATAAAAAATAGTAATAATACAAAAGAAATGATACAGAATTTCACTAAACAAAATAATACAAATTTCACAGTATCCGTTGTATTCATAGTGCTGTCTTCAACTCAATTGTTTAAATTACCAGATATATGTATGCACAATTGAAAAAAAATGTTACACAAATTTAAGAAGAGAGAAAGATGAAAATAATTTAAAGCAGTGGGCTGGGAAGATAACTTCATGGTCTAAGCACCTGCCTGGCAAATGCAAGGACATGGGTTTGATCCTTCAGAATCACATACCATATAAGCACTAGAACCCTGGGTGTATTGTGCTGGCCAGAAAAACAGGGTGCGGTGGGGCATTCCTATAATCCCAGCATTGGGAAGCTCAGATAAGATGATCACTACAAATCTGAGCTGTGTTGCAAGAGCCTGTACTAGATTAAATAAATAAACAAACAAATGATTTAAAAACATTATGTTTTTTATTGCTTAAAGAGAACAAATTAGTCTCCTTTATCCATTCTTCAGTTGATGGGCACCTGGGTTGTTTCCAGGATTTAGCTATGATAAATTGTGCTGCTGTAAACATGGCAGCATATATATTGCTACAATATGAGGATTTTAGTTCTTCTGGAAAAGTACCCAAAAGGGGAATAGCTGGCTTGAATGGGATCTCCAATCCCAGCTTCTTAAGGAATCTGTATATAGTGGTTTGCACCAGTCTGCACTCCACCCAGCAGTAGAGAAGATTTCTTTTTTCTCCAGAATCTGTTCAGCATTTGTTATTGGCTGACTTCTTCAAGCAAGCTATTCTTTCTGGGGCGAAATGGAATCTCATGTTGTTTTAATTTGCATTTCTTGAATGACCAGTGATGTTGAACATTTTTTTCATATATTTTCTTGTTATTTGCATTTCTTCCTCTGAGAAGTGTATATTCATCTCAGATGCTCATTTTTGGATTGGATTGTTGAATGTGGAGGGCCTGATATTTTTAATTCCTTATATGTTTTAGATGGAAGGCTTTTGCTGGAGGGACATTTGACTATAATGTTTCTCAAGTTTGTGGTTTTTCTTTTTACCCTGTTGGAGATTTGCTTTGAAGTGTAGAAACTTTTCAAAAAGATGAGATCTCAGTGGTTGGTTCTTTAAAGTATTTCCTGTGCAGATTGGTTTTTGTTCATGAACTCACTACATACCTCTATGTCTTTAAGATTTATAAGTACATTTTCCTCCAGAATATTTAGTGTTTCTGTTTTAATATTTAAATCATAGATCCATTTTGACTACCTTTGTGCATGATGATAAACATGGGTCTATTTTAAGCCTTCAGCATGTGGAAAGCCTATTTTTCCAACATCATTTTATAAAAAGGTTATCTTTCTTTCAGAAAGCATGTTTGGATCCTTTATCAAAGATAAAGTGGTTGAGTATGTTTGCAGTTGTGTTGGCATCTTCTAATCTGTTTTAGGTTTGTCTCTGTACCAGTGCCATGTTGATTTTTATCACAGTAGCTTTTTAGTATAATTTCATGTCAGAGATTGTGATATCTCCTGCCTTTCCTTTATTTCCCAAGATTCCTTTTTATATTCTGTCTCTCTTCTGGTTTGAAATGAATTTGAGGAAATTTTTTCTAGCTCTGTGAGACATACCAATGGTATTTTAATTGGGATTACATTGGAATTATATAAAAATTTTTGGTGTATGGTCATTTCCACAATGTTGGATTCTTCCTATCCATCTATCCATGAGCATGGAATATTTTTCCATTTTCTCAAATCCTCTTCAATCTCTTTTCTCAGAGATTGTAGTATAATTTTCACTGTGTATACCTTTTAAGTCCTTTGTGAGAATGATTCCTAAGTATTTCATTTTTAGGGGATGTTATTGTGAGAGGTGTGTTTTGCCTAATTTCTCTTTCAATTTGCTCATTGTTTTTGTACACAAATGCTACTGATTTTTGGATGTTGAGTTTGTATCCTGCTATGTTGCTGAATTTCATCATTAAATTTGCAAGACTCTTGGTTGAGTTTTTCAGGTCTCTGTGTAGAGTATCATGTCATTTGTAAATGATGATAATTGCACTTCTTTCCCCATCCTTATTCCTTTATTTCTCTCTCTCGTCTAATTGCTCTGACAAATGTTTCTAGAAATATACAGAGTAAAAACAGTTGACATCCTTGTCTTGTTCCTGATTTTAAATTGAAAGTCTTTAGCTTTTGCCCAATTTGTATGATGTTGCTTTTTGGTGTCTCATAGATAGTTTTTATCAGGTTGAGGCAAAGACCATCTATTCCAATTCTCTGTATTTTTTTTTAATGAGTGTTGGACTTTGTCAAAATTTTTTCATGCATATATTGAGATTGTCATGTGATTTAAAATTCATGTGAATTTTACAGTATTACATTTATTGATTTGTGTATTTTATTGGGTATTCTTACATTTATATTCATTAGAGAGATTGGCAAGTAGTTCTGCTTTTTTCATTGGATCTTGTTATGGTTTGTGTCTAGTGGTCCGCTGAAAGCCTCATGCAGGCTTGGGGCAGCTTCTGGAGTTTGTGTTTGATTATTGTGGGTGTAGGTTCTGCATCAACCCTGGGACAGGTAATTTGCAATACAATGCAAGGAGGGGAGAAAGGCTAGCTAGCTGGCTAAGCAGCTGTCATTCTCTCTGCTTCTTCCTCTTTGTGGCCATCATGAACTGCTGCTCTCTGCCTTGTGCCACTCTGCCTTGGAGCCAGCTGAGTATGGACTGAAACATCCACTGACTGTGAGCTAAATAAACCTTTCCTTCCTTCATTTTTGGCATTCTGTATTTGTCCTAGTGATGAAAAAAGAGTAACTGAGACAGATCTTTCTCTGGTTTTGGAATCAGATTAGTATTTGCATTCAGGAATGAGGTAGGGAGAATAGTTGGCATCAGATTTTCTCTAAACTTCTTGTAGAATTCTGCTGTGAATCCATTGGGTCCTGGTATTTTCTTTGGTGGTAGTTTTATTATTATTCCATTTTGAATTTTGTTTCTCATTATTGAGTATTCAGAGATTGTATTTCTTCTTCTTCTTCTTCTTCTTCTTCTTCTTCTTCTTCTTCTTCTTCTTCTTCTTCTTCTTCTTCTTC
>NW_004524721.1:246358-251363 GCF_000260255.1 Octodon degus
TCTTCTTCTTCTTCTTCTTCTTCTTCTTCTTCTTCTTCTTCTTCTTCTTCTTCTTCTTCTTCTTCTTCTTCTTCTTCTTTTCTTCCTTCTTCCTTCTTCCTTCTTCTTGTTCTTCTTCTGGCAGAACTGGAGATTGAATTCAGGCCCTTGCACTTGCCAGGGAAGCGCTTATTCCACTAAGCCATCTCCCTGGCCCCTCTATATCTTCTTTTTCTTTCTTTCTTTCTTTCTTTCTTTCTTTCTTTCTTTCTTTCTTTCTTTCTTTCTTTCTTTCTTTCTTTTGTATTTTAGGAAAGGATCTACAGGGTGTTTAGGGTCTAACTACTAGATCAGACTCATAGTGATCCATCTGTTTACAGCTTTCCAAGAGCTGGGATTATAGGCACACACCACCACACCCAGTCTCAGTTGCCATCTCAGCATGCCCTGGGGGGTGGGACCGGCACAGCAGGCCTGAAGATTGAACCCCCAGCCCCCATGCCTGCCTGCTTGCAGGTGCTTTAATCCACTGAGTTATTTGGTCAACCCTTGTATATCTTCTTGACTCAGTTTTGGCATTTCATATATATCTAGGAAACTGTCCATTTCCTCTGTGTTTTCCATCCTGTGATAGTAAAGATTTTGGAATTAGGCACTGATGATCTTCTTAATTTCTCTAGGGTATGTCATGATTTTGCCCTTTTTATTCTTTATTGTATAAGATTTTTTCTTTCTGTTTTTTTATTAGGTTGGCTAAGGGTTTATTAATTGTTTTTTTTTTTAATTTTTTCAAAGAACCAAGTCTTTGATTCAGTTATTCTTTGTATTGTTTTCTTCATCTCCAATGCATCAATTTCTGTTCTAATCTTTATAATTTCCTGCCTTCTTTGGGCTTTGGGTTTGACTTGCTCTTCTTTTTCTAGGGGCTTGAGGTACAGCATAAGATTGCTTATTTGGGCTTATTCTGGTTTCCTAATGTGTGAATATACTACTATAAATTTTTCTATTAAGAAAGCTTTCATTGCATCCCATAGGTATTGGCAAGTTGTATCTTCATTTTCATTTGATTGTAGATATGTTCTAATTTCTTCTTTCATTTCATGTGTGACCTAGTGGATGTTTAGGAGGCTTTTATTTATTTTGTATGTGTTTATTGTGCTTTTGTAGTTTCTTTTGTCAATAATTTCAAGTTTCATTGCATTATGGTCACAGTATGCACACAAATATTGCAGTTCCTTTGCATGTATTTAAAAGTGCTCTTTGCGAGTATATGGTCTATTTTGTAGAATGTCACATGTTTAGCTGATAAGAAAGTGTATTCCTTTGTTGCTGTGTGAAACTCTGTAAAGGTCTACCAAGTCTATTTCTTCACAAGTTTGTTATTTCTTTGCCGATTTTTTTTTTGCCTAGTTGATCTCTTTGTGACAGTGGCATGTTAAAATCCCCCATTATTATTGTATTATTGCACATTTGATTTTGCATGTCTGTTAAAATTTGTCTTATGCAGGAGGGTGCTCCTACATTGGGTGTACATAACTTTATAATTGTTACCTCTTGCTCTTGCAATTTTCTCCTAACCAGTATGTAATGATCTTTTTTTTTTTTTTTAATCTCTTTGAATGATTTTTACTTTGAAGTTGATATTGTCAGCACCCAGGATAGCTACCCTCATTCGTTTTGTATTTACTGTGGTATGGAAGCTTGTCCATCTCTGACTTTTACTCTGTGAATTTCCTTTTGAGTTAAATGTTTCTTGTATGCACTATGTTGCTGGATTTTATTTCTTAATCCACTTTGTTAAGTCTGTTTCTTTTGATTGGTGAATTAAGACCATTTACATTGATTACTATAACTGATATTATTGGCTATTCTTTGTCATATTATTTTCCTATTATAGGTTCTGTATTTTCTGCCTCTTTTTAATTACCTGACATATTTGGTGGTTCCTTTCTGTTTGTTCTTCTTGAAGCAGTGATCACCTCTGTGTGTTCTGAGAATATCAGTCAGTACTCTTTGTAGGGTTGGTTTGGTGGTCATGAATTTCTTCAATTTCTCTTTGTGTTGTTGGTTGACTTCTTGATGATAGCCATTCTTTGTGGAGTGAGTTTAAATCTCAGTGTTGTTTTAATTTGCACATGTAAAATGATAATGATACTGAACATTTTTTCATATATTTATTGGCATTTATATTTCTTCATTGGAAAATGGTATATTCATCTCAGATGCCCATCATTGGCCTGGATCTTTGAATTTTGTGACAACAGTAGGACTCACCAAGGCTTTTGCTACTGTTGGGTGTGTGTGTGTGTGTGTGTGTGTGTGTAGGAGTCAGTAGCCAAAGCTCAGCAAAGCTTCTGCTCAGGTAGTGGGCATAGGCCAGACTCGCCAGGACCCCACAGCTGCCTGGTATCTGCCCATGCCCTGAGATGCTGGGATAGTACTCCAGCACATCCACCAAGCTTCTAAAATGGTAGTGTGGGGGCTACTCTCACCAGGTCCCTGTAGCTGCCTGATGTCTACCTGCATTCTCAGAATGTGGGATCACCACCCCAATTCCACTCCTACTGTGATGAACCTGAAAGGAAGTCCTGGTATCTGTAACAAAACTTTTGTGGCAGATCCCTCCTCAAACCACGAGCCAGATTTGTGCTAACCTTGCTAGGAGTCAATGTTCATGAGGAATTGAACACAAATGATGATATTAAAGTCAAAATAACAGCTCTTTTATATTGTGTTTTTTATGGTCAGACATTGTCTTTAACAAGCTTCTGAAATGCTAAAATTAACCCTACTGAACGGATGTGAAAACTGAATTCCTGGTAGTCTGCTCAGGGTCACAGTGCTAAGAAGGGACGACTTTTGAAAACAGAATCAATCTACCTAACTTGGCTGGTCTGAGCATTAAATAAAAATGGAAAATAACATAGGCAAATCACTTCCAAATCAGTCTAAGTTTGCTGCTGGCCTGTATGTCTTCCATGAGCTTTGTGCCAGTGGAGAAGCACTCTGAGAGGCCTATACAAAGACTAAACTGGGATCTTGGGATGAGCAACAATCATTGGGAGCATTGTGGGCAAATTATGGGGGAAGACAATCAATTTTCCTCCTGCTAACTCACTTTGGACAGGAGTAATAAGCAGTGAGTAAATAGAAGTTGTATTACTGGAGATATGGGAGGAAACTTAGGTTGGCCGAGACTGTGGCCTCACTTTGGGTGGAGATGACAAAGAGCAGCACTAAGCTCATCAGTTCACATCTGCCCGCTGCATGCTGCAGTGTGAACAACCTCCATCCTCAGAGCAGAACAAGGATCTGGACTTTTCTGCATGTAGTGAGTCTGAATAGGCTCACTACTAGAAGGAGTAATGTGTCTTCATCAATTTAGGATTTTAATGGGTATAATTTAACTTGCTAAAAGACCTAATTTAAAAACAACATTTAAAGATTAAATTTCATATTTTAATAAGAAAAAAAAAGACAAAAGCTTCTATTTAGACTGACACAGAGTATAAAATCATCCAGTGGCTAATTGTAGTTTACAGAGGGGAGCAGAGGTGAAACAAGATTGGCCATGGCTTACTCCTTGTGGAAGCTATGTTATAGAGATTACACTATTCTCACAACTCTTATGTACTGTTTTAATGTTTCAATGTTTTCTTAAACTATGGAGGTAAATTTAAGTAATGAGTCATCTTTCTTTTTTGCAGTAGAAGCCACATGTATTGATATTTATAAATTATACTGCATTATGTGCTTGACAGATCCTTAATATCTATGTGGCTCCCCTGAACAGTGACTATGACCTTCAGGATGCTTCTCTCTTTCCATAACTTAGAATATTTCAGTTCTTGGTATCTTGCAGACAACTGGGCATCTGTGTCAGCCAGAAAACCACCTGTATCTACCTGTATTCCTCTCATCCCTGGCACAGGGACTGCAGAGCGTTTGCAGAGGTGGGCTGACACCAGCAACAGTCTTGGCTGAACAGAAATGAGGAAGAGGGAAGCTTTCTTCAATATTCAATGTGAAAAGGATAATCTTTGTGATTTTCAGTTCTGAAAAAAAAAGAAATAGAAAGCAAAGAATTATTATATTTTAAAATATTTTAAATGATAACTAGGTAATTTTAACTTTGTAGTGTATATAGCAGTGCTTGAGTTCATTCAGTGGACCATCTACAAAACAGAAGAATGATGGTAAGAAAGTATAATAAACTTAAAATGTGCATTGTATATCTTTTCACAAATCAGTCATCCAATCTGTACAGTACAGTAGATAGTCTAGTTGTGACAGTGCTGACATAGGAACAACTTGGGTTACTACTAGAATTTTAGCTTTAATTTATAACCAAAGTCTCAAAGTTATGTCCCAAATGCCAGTCACTAATGCTTCCAGGTGGTCTCAGATAACATTTAACCCTTACAGGGTTCTTAACGGAACATTGCAACATCTTTTTCTATATGAGGAAGTTGAAAATTCCTGGCTAATGTCTTTAAGGACACTGAGATCTGCCTTTAGCAGAGAGTCCGAAGGCTATGTTGAGGAGCCTAAACCTGCAATGGAGACCTTGAGTTATAATCAGCTCTTGGAACTGAATTGAGTTTGTAAGGGTGTATGGTACATTGCCCCATTTAAAAAGATAATAAAGTCATATTTACGTGGGGAATGTGGCCAATCGGAGATTCTTTTCTAGACTGAAGATGTCATTCATATCTTGCTCTGTTAATTCAAAATCAAGTACCTAGAATGAAAATAAAATATGAATAAAAAACTTAGTTTAATTCACATATGTTAAATACAACATGTAATAAATTAGAAAAGGACATAAAAATATAAAAAAATTCTACATGGACTTCTGAATTATAGTCTAGGTTCTCAAAAGGTAATTTAATATGATGATTTGACTGGTACTGGCTTAGCTTGTTTACATTTAGGAAATCTGAGTTAGATGGAATATCTATTGCTCTTATTTTATGGAAGTAAAGAACACATTAGAATTAAAAGATAGCAGATATCTTTTTTCTTT
>NW_004524721.1:253672-256292 GCF_000260255.1 Octodon degus
GCAGATACCTTTTTTCATTGACCCACTTTCTCTTACCAAAGATAAACCACTGTTCCATATATCCCTCAACTAGGAAGATACTTGGTCCCTAAAATCTTGAGCTCTAGTGGATCTGTGTCACAGAAACATTTTTCCAAGTAATTCATATTTGTTCATTTACTACTACTATTCTAACCCCTTCCTTTCTTTTTTCCCCCTAATTTTCTCAAGAACAATGATCCATCCCACAATAATGACATTTTGGAATGGGTGTCACCACTCCTGGGAGGGGCTGAATCAGTGCAGGGAAGGAAGAGATTATCAAGTGATGCTAATGCACCCTGCAAAGTGTAAGAGAGTCATGGGACCCTAACATCTGTGTTCCACAAGACAAGAGATTCTGAAGCCAGGAGAAATCAGTTACACAAGATAAACAGGAATTTTGACTAGGTGGTGGGCAGAATAGTAATTTGAAGTCATCTGTTCTAGAAGAGTCCCTAAAGCTAAGGCTAGAATAAATATGGGACAGCCATCCTCCTAGCTCTGGGGCAGAAGAGCAGGCACTGGCCAGCACTTGTGATGGGAGCCTCTGCCTTCAGGACAAGCCACTGGTATCCTTTGCCTTCTCCCTTTTCCGCCATCTTAGGTTGAAAGGAGAAGATACAAATGCTGGACAAGAAGGTGTCCTTGATGCAAGAATCACTGTGTGAAAGGTTGATCAACATAACATAGAGAAACAGTCCCTGGCTGTGCCAAGGTCACAGAGCTCCAGTGACTGCTTCTTTCTGCAGTTAACATATATTCTAAATCTGTAGTATAAAAGAAAAACACCCACCTGGATATTCTCTTGTATGCGGTGTGGGGTGACAGATTTGGGGATCACAATCACATTCCTCTGGATCTGAAATCGAATCAAAATCTGCAGGAGAAAGGAAAAAAATAAGTTTATGTGACATAAAAGAAAATCACATGAAATCAAATTGAAGTCATTTTCCTAACACTTTGTGCTGCAAGAGAAAAAGACATGGAGAGGATACTGGCAGCACAGGACAGCCCTGCCCAATACCTGTGCAGGAGACTTGCCATGCTTCTTTGCAATCCTCTTGATCACAGGGTCATCAATCAGGTCAACTCCCTCACTGGAAAGACACACAAGAGGGAAATGAACCAGATTTGTCAAGGGTGCTTGTGTCTAGATGTTCCCCTAAAGCCTTGAGTGGTCATAAGTGGGGCTTTTTCAGAGGTGACTGGATCTGGAGTATGTGACTGATTCAAGGTGTAATGCTGGGCTCAAGCTGGGCTCTAGGCTACCCTAAGTAGCCTAGATCAGACATAAGGGATAAAAAGAGCTGTGGTTGTCTCTTCTTTGTTTGCTTTTGCTATCTTCTGCTTGCTATGACCTGGTTTTCCTCTGCAATACCTGTCTGCCATTTACCCTGCCCTGAAGCCATCCACTGAACCCACTACAAACTGAGCTAAATAAACCTTTCTTCCTTTAACTTTAGGTGTTGGGTATTTTGTCTTAACAGTGAGAAAAGTAAATAACACAGAATTTGGTACCAGACAAGAGGGGTTGTTGCTGTGACTACACCTGATCTTGTGGTTTAGGAGCTTTTTGGTCTGGCTTGTGGGAAGGATTTGGAAATATCTGAAGATGTTAGATAAAAAAAATTGAGCTAGAATGCCTTGGGCTACTTTATATGGGAGATTCTGGTCACAGCTCAGAAGAACAGAATGCATCAGCTAGTAAATACCAGGTTTAGAAAGTTTCTGTTGGGAAGAAAGATTGCATTGGCTGTTGATTCCAGATAATGTGTGTTATGCTTTGCCAGAAAGCATGTGTGTATTTTACTCCTGTCCAGAGACTTTGCCTGAGACTGAGATTAAGGGTCATGGACTAATTAATCTGGCAAAAATGTTCATGGCAGGCTAATATTGAGGCTGTCATGTGGTTACTGTTGGGGGCTTTTAGCCATATTTATGCTGGTAATGAAGAGAAAAATGCCCAGCAGAATCATTTAAAACATTTTAAGTTTGGCCAGAAAAGAAGCTCCAGTAAAGTTATGCCTGCAAAGATGGAATAGAGATGAAATTGTTTTCTGAAAAGACTAGCAACAAAAAGCTAAATATTTCAGAAGGCAAAACAAAAGATGGTCTGAGCGTATTGAAAGAAGCAATAGAACTCCATCCTTTGCAACCTCAAAATTGCAAAGTGACTTGGTTTTGGGAAAAGAGCCCCAGAGCACCATATTTCAGGATGGCTGCAGCCTAGGGAAGTGGTTCCTCAGAATTTGGTTCACAGGCGTTCAACTGTTATAGCAATGAGAGAAGGAACTTTGGCTTCTGGTCCAGCTGGCAGTAGACCTTGGTGTTATATGAGTGTTGCTGGCGTAGGTGTATGAATAATGCCAGAGTTGTGTGGTCAGAGAGGTTTCCATTCACAATACAGAAAAAGGCCTGGGAGTCCAGGCAGTATGCCACTGAGAAGGTAAATGTGAGAAGTTGTGAGTGTGAAGCCAAAGATGGAGTGGAGACCCCAGACATTTGGAAAAGCCATGAACATGGATCTGAGGAAAATTCCAAGGAGGGAACAGAGTGGACCCAAGAGAGTGGCCATGGGAGCTATGACCACAATATATAT
>NW_004524721.1:256437-288541 GCF_000260255.1 Octodon degus
CCTGTGCTTTGCTAAGCTTGTTATAAGTAGGTGCTTTAGACCACTGAGCCATCTCACCAGCCCGACCACAATAAATATTGCAAGGATGGAGCCACACAAGAGTTTAGAATTCATAACTTGCCAGGAATACTGGAAGTAGAACTGCAGGATTTATTTGCCCTGCTTGAATATGATCTTGCTTTGTTCCCATTTCTTGCTATGCCCACTTGAAACTTTTGGAATGGAAATGTCTATCTTATGCCATTGAATGTTGGAAGTGTTTAACTTTCTTTTTATTTCTATAAGGGCTTGCAGCTAAGACTTTGCCTTAAATTTCAGGGGAGATTTAAGAATCAGACATTTTACCAAATTGAAACTGTTAGGATTTTGGCAACTGTTGGGATGTACCAAAGGCCTTTTGCATGAAGATGGGTGCATCAGTCTTCTGGGGAGTGAGGAGTGAAACATTATGGTTTATGTCTAGATGCCCCCACTATGAAAGCTTCATGCAGTCATAGGTGGGGTTTTCAAAAGAGATAGCTGGATTTACAGTGTATGACTGCTTCATGGTACAATGCTAGGATTGAGGGAACTTGGATTAAGGTTTGAGTGCTACCCAAAGTAACCTGCATAAGATATAAGGAATAAGAGGGGAGCAGTCTTTGAACCTTCCTTGTTTTTGTTGTCCTCTACCCACTATAAACTGTTTCCTCTCTGTGATTCTCCTTTTAGGCCAACCTGCCATACAGCCAATCAGCCAATCATAAACTTTCTTCCCTTCACTGGAAGTGTCAGATATTTGGCCATAACAATGAGAAATGTAACTAAGACATCAGGTTTCAAGCACTGATCTAGTTGTAGCTGTTAAAGTGTCCTGAAAGACAACACAAGTTTTCTTGCCATAGACCCAGGATTTCAGTTGTTCCCTTACTTTTGTTGATTCTCCAATCACTATATTAAAGGCCTTCTCACCCCCAAGCTCAGCATGAAGTGTGAAGCAGCCCTTTGTAAATTCCCCAGCTGCTACCAAAATCCCTGGCTCATTTCACATGCAAAGCACACAGAAGAAAATAATCTCAAATTATTTCAGCCTTTCCTGGGCTTCTAATATGTCACAGCTATGAAAATATGGGCTGGAAATAGTGTTGTAGAACTTAGGATCAAGCCAGAGAAATGATATGGCACTGAGGAACTTTGGAAGGCATTTAGCTTCATTACACTAGTGGGCTGATGGGAATCTCAGTTCCAGAGCATCTTCCCTGCATTGGAATTTTACAGTTACTTATACAAGTTGTTAGAAAGAACAAAAGGCAGATAACAGGATATTCTCTAGTTGGTTACACATGTCTTGTCATATACCACTATGTCATATACTGATTCCTGTAATTATTATAATTACAGGAATTATAGTGATTCCTGTAATCCCAGCACTTGGGAGGCTGTAAACAGGAGAAACACTATGAGTCCAATCTAGTAGTGAGACCCTGAACACCCTATAGACCCTTCCCTAAAAACACTCAAAAAAAGATAAATTCTGCCCTACGCTTGTTTGCAGGCACTTTAATCTGCTGAACTATTTGGCTGGCCCTAGAATTTATTTTGTGTAAACTAATTGGGGCTACTATCATACAACAACAAGGAGATTAGGTTATAATGAACAGGAAGAATAAATCATTGTATAAGACAGAGTCAAGCTGTCCTTGAGATGATAAGTCTCTGTAAAACTCGAAAGCAAACAACACATAAGAAAATGTACTCTTAGTCAAGTTACACTTATCTTGCAACTGGTATTGAAATGTTAAGGCTGGTTAAGTTTTGTAATTTTTTGACTGTGAGAATATGCTGTATATATCCCATTTTAATCCTTCTATACTGTGAGAAGCATAATTTTTACGATTTTCAAGTTTTAAGATTTCTGTTAACATTTAAAACTGCCTCTAAGGAAGAATACATAAGGTATAATACTTGCAGTAAAGTAGTTTTAATTAGTGGGAGAGAGTGAAAAGAAAATAAACACAATATATGTGACAAGGACTATATATAAAATATAAAAAAATATGCCAGCAGGGCTTTCTGGAGGAGGTAATGCTGAAATGAAGACTTTTAGGAATAAAGAATTGTATGTACAAAGGCACAGAGCCTAGAAAGCACATCTTATATCCAAGGGAATACAAGAGCCTCACATAGTTGAGGCTGAAGTTTTGCAATAATAAGAAATAAAGCCAAGAAGAGAGAAATGTTGGGTCAGCTGCAGCTGGGTCCCTCTCAGGAGTTGAGGAAAGCTTTACTTCACTAAGATGGAAACTGTGATGATAAAGATCAAAAGGCAGATTCTGAGTTCTCTTGGCACAAAAATCAAATCTTGGTACTGAAGTAGATTTCAAATGAGAAAGGATGATTTCTGAGTTTCTGGCTTAGGCAGCTGAGTGATGGATCTTTAGATGATAGAAAGGGTACAGTACAAAGCTGAGGTATGGGAAAAGAGAACATGTGAAATTTGCATTATCTAGAGGCTAAGAGGTTTGTGACACATTCTGGTAACTGCCTACTGTATTAGTGGGGAGCTCAGTAAAGGTGTCACTTCATGTAGGTTATAGATCCCTTAAAAAGCACTGCTTGCCAGAAAGCAGCCCACTGAAAGTGACTCTGGCTTCAAGTATCAACCCTCTATCTTCAGCTGAGTGCCTCAGAGGCATGAAAAGCCCTTTGGATTTTTTATTTTATTTATTTATTTATTTATTTATTTATTTATTTATTTATTTTTTGCGGAACCAGGGATTGAACTCAGGCCCTTGTGCTTGCTATTGAGCCATCTTCCCAGCCCCTGAGAAGCCCTCAACACACACCTTGACTACACTTTCTGGATAAAGTGCCTGCAGCTTCTCAAAGGAAATGGGAAGGTGACATCTATTTAATGATAGTACCTCAACTAACACAGCTACTGATGTACACATCTTTACCTTGAACCACCAAGAGGACGGTAGGCAGTCACAGATACATCTCTGGCTTGGCAAAAACTAATTAGTCTCTTCTGGGAAAGGTATGGGTGGCACTCAATCTATAAATAGAATCATAAAGTACCATAAAAATTCAAACAAATGGCATTCTGGAAAAAAATTAATAGAGGAGATCTACAACAGTGTCTTGGCTGCTACAGACCAACTCCAAGGACCACTGAGACCCAAGTATTTTCATTTTCAAGTGAGAATGTTGGATTTTGCCATCTAAATGCTGGGTGCAGTAAAGGTCTGTGAATTTATAATCTCAGAGACACCTATGTCACCTGTGTGCTCCCACATCAACAGTCATGCAAAGCCTTCCTTGATCACTCAGGGAAAAACCTAAACATTCCATAGCTCCCACCTTCCTCCTGTCCTTTGTTTTCCAGAAGATGTAATAATCTGTCACCTCATACACTTCATTTATTTTGTCTGTTGTTATCAGGGTTGATGATGACATGAACACAGGGATTTTTGCCTGAATCTGTTTTGCTCATGGATATATGATAATTGTGATGGATTAACTAATAGTTAAATTAAATGGGAACACCTAGCTGAACTGAATCATCATCTATTTTCCTGATATGAACTCTGCTGTTATTGTTGGAAGAAGAGATCGGGTTCTCACTGTTGCTGAGGATAGATATGGTTCTCTCTGGGGGAGTTCTGGTGTTCACATTGAGTGTCGCTTCCAGGCTACTTTGCAGATTCCTCAGCCTATTTGCACGGATCCTTCATCCCTCTGGCACAGACTTTCTAGCTTCTATCACTGTTCTTTGGATATTCCCTGGACACATCCTTGATACAGACTCATGGAGGACATTACAGTGGGCTTTAGGCCTTTGCCTGGACTTGTGTAGGACACTTCCATGGGATCCAGGCCCTCAAATGGATGCATGGGATCTCTAAAGTGGACAGATCTCTTACACTCATCCTGTATTTTACTTTTTGGGTGAATATTACAAAATAATCCTATAAACTATGTTTCCTGAATTATGTCTATTCTCTTGCAAACTCTGACTACACCTCCAACACAGGAACAGCCTTTCTATACAGAGGATACATAGTAAATACCTGTTGAATGAATCAGTGACACTAGGGAGTTACGTGTAACAAAAGCAGGACTGCTCTCTCCTCCATACTCTAAATTCTCACATAGAATTTTAGTTTATAAGCACTTAATTTTAAATAAATGCTCATCCATAGGGAATTAAAGATAACCAAATCACTCTCAGGATCATTGTAAGTCCAGCAAGATAAGCTTTCAGGAAAGCCAACAAAAGAAAAGCTAGTCCTTCCGCAGTCTTCATGTCATGTGTTCCTTGGTGTCCACACCCTACCTCAGGAAACACACCTTCTAACTTATTGCCTTCCCCTAGGTAAAAGCCACTCCATGGTAGTGAAGAAAAAATCCTGACACAAAAAGGAGATACTATGCAAATAAAAAGATTCTATGCATACAAGATCTTAAAAAAATGCTAAACCAAAATATGTTAGAAGTCAGGTTAGTTGTTGCTTTTTGTGATGTTGACTAAGACAGGATATTGGGAGCTTGTAGAAAGCTTAGGACATTGGTTACTGCTTTGATTGCTGAGAATTAGACTCTGTTCACTTTTACAAAAACTTGTCAAGCTATGCTTTTTTTTTTTTTTTTTTTTCATTTTTTTTGTTTTTTTAAGGATTAAACTCAGGACCTTGTGCTTGCCAGGCAAACACTTATTCTATTTTTTTTTTTTTTTTTACTTACATACTTTTCTGTACCTACTGAAAAGTCCTATCAAAAATTTTAAGTTATTATAGCACAGTTTTAAAAAGTTTATAAAGTGAAAAAAGCCAAAATAGGAAGTGAAGTCCTTCACTGAATGATCCCAAATTGGAAAGTACTCCAGGAGTCACCCTAAACTATTGTGCCCATTGACAGAAAATAAGTAAACTGTGATATATTAACATAGTCGAATACCATACAGAAATAAGAAGAAACAACCTGCACTCCCATACTGGATGAACGGAATACATTATTATGTGAAAGAGCCCAGACATTACAGTTAATGATGCGTTCCTTTTTTCTTTATAAATGTGACATGCTACTAAACATCAGAACTGTGGCTACCTTTGTAGTGCCAAGTTACTGAGTGTAGAGGGGCATGGAAGGACGCTGCTTGGGCACTGATCATCCTCTCTTTTTGTGATCTGGATGCTGGAGGCAGAGCTATGTTCTTTTATAGGAATTTATCAAGCTCCATTCTCACATGTATACATTTCCTTATACATATGCTGTGCTTTAATAAAAAGTTTAAGTAACCTACTACAAAAATGGCCTTTTGACATCCCAAACTAATTGAATAGTTTAGCAAATATGACAATCTTTTCCTCACTAGTCTCTTTGTTGCATTAAAAGAAAGAAAGAAAAGAAGTGTGAACCTCTACTTAGACAGTCTGCAAGCCTGCAGTGAAGGCGGTCAGTCATTTATCCCCTTCCTGTTGCCAGCGTGCATAGGACTGCCTACTAGTAGGCCCTTGGCCCTTATAAACATAACTGGTGATCTGTTCATAACTCCATGTGGAGAATCAAGATCTAGGTCAAACCCACTTTGCCAATGGCATTATGTACAGACTGTCAGGAAAGCCACTTTCCTGATCACTTTATCACTTGCCTACTTGGACTACCAAGTAACCATTTGATGTTCATTAGAAAAAAATGCTGTTTCACATAACATAGATCCTTCCATTTCCAGTAAAGATATGTGGAAATAACAGCTAGGAGTCAAATACATTGATTCAACCCTCCAACACTCACCAGCTCACCTGGTTAGTGATTGGCTTGATCCTCAAATTCTGCTTATTTAAAAGCCTCTCAAGTTGTTCATGGTTGAAGTTTGACACCCCAATGGCCTTCACCAGCCCCTCAATCACCAGTTCCTCCATGGCCTAAAGGAGAACAAAAATGTTACTTGGTGTAGGAGTCTGTCTACTGCACTGATAAGCCATGTCCCTCAGCAATGCTGCATGGTAGTCTAAAACTGGATCCACTCAATACTTTTAAAATGTTTAGTTTGGAATTTCAAAGCCTTTTCTACACTCAATCTCTCATCCTAGTTGAATCTCTTTAATAGCTGAAGGATACCGAGTGAATTACCGGAGTCATTAAGCCTGTTTTTTCCTCTATAAAAGGATAACACTGTTGACACTGCAGAGTTGTATTATGATTTACATGACAGGATGAAAAATTAGTTATGATTGGAATCTAGGAAACATTCAGCATATTTTAATTCATTATTCTTGTTATCCTGGATATCTGTTGATATGTCTAATCATTATGTCCACTATTTGTTTTATTTACTCAAGTTTCTGTCCCTCTACAGAACCATCATCTCAAGCAAAATGATGTCTCGTTATTCTCCTATCTCATTTTAATCATTTAAAATTTTATGGAATTTGAGCACAGAACCTTAACCTCTAACTAGCAAGCCAGCTGGGCCACTGGCTTCAGAAAAAGCCAGTGCTAGTATTCAGGAGTAAGTCCCGAGTAGACCTGAAGCTGGTGACCAATGAGTGAATATATAGACATTGCTGCCTTGATTCTGTAATAATCACCAGAATCATATGCATGACATACAAAACCTTAAGGTATAACACAAGTATTTAATGAGAGGCAGTTCACTGTGATAGAAAGGGCAGCAGCTCCTGACACCTCAGACATATAGCCAGTATTACAGGAGGAAGGCATAGTGGTGTGTTGGCATAGGACCTCTCCCTATCTGTGATCTTTTTTTTTGTTTCTCTTCTGGATGACCTCAGGCACTCACATGACTTCATTTATCATTCTCAGTCCAATGGCTTCAGATCTCATCTCCAAAATTTATGTCTACTACAATTTTAGTTTGAAATTGCTTTCTTCTTGGGTCTCAAACACACTAATCTGCCTGTCATGCTGGTTAGTAAGTCCAACACATTGGGTCAGCTGTGCTAGAACCCATATTCGGAGAGATTCTTGCTGTCCTGGTTGTCCTTTTCCAGCTTATGGTTAACTTCCACATGACTCAAACATATTGTTTCTCTGATTTTCCAGAACAGCATTTCATTTCAAGCCTTTAGCATTTTTCATCTTGACCCTTGAAACTGGCCTTTTGGTCTTCTCCCACCACATACCTCTGTGAATTTTAACATGATGCCAATATTATGGTTCTGAAATGCTTAAGACAGACTAAGAAGAAACATAAAATATTAATAGCAGTTACCACTGGATGATGGTAACATGGAACTTTAGATTTTCTTCTTTCTACTAGACTGCATTTTCTGAAATATAATATTTAATTTAAAAATTTAAGGAAAAAAGGGAAATATACATAGTCCCTAAACGTTTTAGAGAGATAAGTCATTCTAAGTTAAAAGAAACAAGAAAGTAATTTGAAGTCTCTGAATTTTCCAAGCTCTCATTCTTAATTCACCCAGCAAACCTTAAGTTTCAATCTATGGTTTTGGGCACAAAAAGCTCAAGTTCTCACATAGCTTCCACCTGGCAAATGCATTAACAAAGGTAAAGATGCCACATGGTGTGGATCAGCTTACCTCCCATGTCTCCAAGAAGTCTGTATTACTAGGTATAACCATACCAGTGTGATCCAAAGGCATGTTGTCTTTTCCAGGCTGTGAGAACCAAAAGGAAAACAGCATACTGGATCTTGTGGTCATCCCTCCTGAGAAGATGCTGGGTATAAAGTGAGCCCAGACCCCAGGAGATTTGCATCTAAACCTTGCCACATCACCAATTAACACCAGTTTGGACATGTAACCTCCTTTTTTTAGGCCCCAGTCTCCAATTTTATAAGACATACGATCAAGTGAGCTGACTCTACTAGCCTTGAAGTTTGTTGTCCACGTCTTGAAAAGTTAGAAAGGGAGTCCTGAAGTACTGCTAATTGTTTAAAATGTTTAATAATTTGAGGTACAGAATGAGGGTAAGGGAATTTCCTATGAGCACAATGAGCCTTTTCTCAATTCCATCATTAGGACCTTGTCTTCTTTTCTTAGAATTCCAAAGAAGGGCCCAGGAGATAGCTCAGTAGAATAAGCACTTGCCTGGCAAGTGCAGGGTCCTGAGTTCAACCCTCCATACCAAAAAAAATAGAAGTGCAAAGAAGATGAGTGATAATGAAGTGAGTCCACAGGAGGTAGAAGGTAAAGAAAGCTACCATGAGACATTAAAAAAATCTAGTCACCATTCAAAAGAGTTGCAAGTATTAACTTGTAATCCACCTGCCTCATTAAGGCACAGTTTTACTGCCTAGCATGTTACAGAGCAAACGGCAGAAAACATAAAGCATTTTCCAATACTTAATCATTCAACTTGTCTTAATGTTCTATCCTGATCTCTATATATTTTTAAAGAGATATGAGAAGGATTTATTAGAAGCAGATACATTATGTACTCAAGGGCAGAGAAATGAGGTACTTGCTCCATAATTTAGTCCATAATGAACTCAAGCAGCTAACCATTTCATGTTAAAGCTATCTTCCATACTGACATTTCTTTAAGCTGTCACACAAACTTAACTACCTACTAAGCAGTACCTTGAAGCCCATGGGCCAGTGAATGAGGTAGAGGTCTAAGTAATCCAACTTTAAGGCCTTCAAACTCTGGCTGCATGCTGTTCTTACCAAGGACTTCTTGTGGAAAGTGCACCACAGCTGCAGAGGAAAAGGAAGATATTGTCACACATAACCATTCAGGCCAATACGAGGTAGTTAAACACACTACTTTATATTTATTTAGACATTCCTTCTTTAGTTTTGAATAAGTAAACAAATTCTTCAGTAATTTTTTCCTCATTATTTCCCTTCTATACCTCTACTAACAACTGTAGAAGCTAACCCAAGGGTTCTACTACAGCAAGTAAAAACAATAAACAGTAAGACAAATGAAAGTAAAATGAAAACAAATGACAAATATAGTGAATTAACAAAAATGATGGACAAAACTAAATAATAGTTATCTCTACATGGTGAGTATATGTGATCTACTTATTTTTAAATTACATTTTTATTACCTATCCCAAACTAATGAGCACACATCTGTTGCTGGCAATGAGCCACTTAGAAGTAACTCGTTTTCAGCTTACATGGTAAGATTTAGGAATTTCCAGTTACCTACCTTACTACTGTGCTCATTCAGAAGAACTTTTTCTTTGTCTAAGAACACAGCAAAGATTACTCTAGCCTTAAGAACAATGGTAAGTGGTAAAAATTAATTACCTTAAAATGAAACAGGTAGGCAATCAACTATAGAAACAACATTAACTCTTGAAATTATGGAATTTTAAGACAGGAAATTATTCAGGAGTTTATCAAATTCTTGTTTTACAAATGCTCAAACCATGAGCTGTCCTACAATCACAGGTATGGAATGACAGTTAGGACTTGAACCCATGTCTTCTGCTCAGAGCATTTTGCCTTAAGGTCAAAAGTAAAAGAATTTCATTTTTATTATCTTCTATTACCATAGTCTTATGTCTTGCATTTTTCAGAGACTTCATCTCCTATTACACTCATTGTCTCTTCCATGCCTTCCTTACTATGACAGTTTAAGCCCACATCTCCTCCCTCCTACTGTGTTAATGTCTCCTGGACTGCCTCAAAAGCATGCTCCTGTCACCTACTCTTAACATTCCAGATACAATGCAGTCTCACATGTAATATGAACTGCCCTACTTGAAAACCTACAGGTTTTCCTTTGTCTCCAGGTAAAAGGAAAGCTCCTTACATGGCACAACAAGACTTTAATGACCTTGCCCCCTCTAACCCTCAGCTTTACTTGTCATTTGCAGTTCTTCCATGTGCATGTTCTAAGAACACCAAACTTCTTACAGATTCCTGCAACTGCAGTGCTAGCTCATGCCTTGTGCCTGTGTCTAATCTGCTCCATTTTTAACACCAGCCGAATTCAGTATTCCTGGGTGGTACACAGACTTTTCACTTTAACAATCATTCCATGTGATTCTGAGGTTGGAAATTTTGTGCTCATGAGACATTCACCACTGTAGCTGAAGTGTCCACCTACTACTCAAAAACTTTCCAGCTTTAAGAATGTACTGTTAATTTTATGCCTGTACAAATATGCCAAAACAAACCCATTATGATATATAATTAATATGAAATAATTTCTTTTTTCTTTTTTTTTTTTTTTTTTTGTATTTTGTATTTTAGGGAAGGGTCCACAGGTGATCAGGATCTCACTACTAGATCGGACTCCTAGTGATCTGCCTATTTATAGCCTTCCAAGAGCTGGGATTACAGGCCCTGAAATAATTTCTTAAAAGGAATATATGAGAGGAATATAAAAGCTCTACATACCCTTATCTGAACAATCACTTATATGATATAAAACAAGTAAGGCTACACAAAAAGCTATGAAAATTATACTTGGTTCTGGTTGAAGTATAAAACAAAGTCAGTAACTCTCATTGGAAAACTGGAAAACCCTCAATGGTAGGTTACTGCAGTCCTCTCATTGCCCTAGACCAAAGCAGTTGAAACCCTGTTGTCCTCACAGGAGAAGTCCTACCTTACTGACAATGAATAGTTCCTCTCGTCTTACAACACCTTCATTGATCTTGTACTGGATTCCTTCTCCTACCTCGCTTTCATTCTCGTATAAGTATGCACAGTCAAAGTGCCGGTACCCTGCATCAATGGCCACCTTCACTGCATTAATCACTTCTCCTGGAGAGGCCTGCAAAACCAAGACAGAAATGTTTCTTCTACAGTCAGGAAACCAGCCCTTTGCATGCCTGAATGTGGGATTCGGGAATACATAAAAATTGATGTCAAAGAATTGATATCAACTATTCCTAAAATTAGTAAATGTTAATTTAATTTAAAATTAAATTTCAACTCCTTCACTTAGTTGGGGAAAATCTACACGTATTTTTAGTACCCGCAGAGAGCAGAGCTAGGTGTTTTAAGCTTCCTGAATGATCAAAGAAAGAAATAAACATAAAAGGAATAATAACTGAGGAACAAAGAGTAGTAAGAACTATCCAGGCCGGGGAGATGGCTCAGTGGAATAAGCACTTCCTGCGCAAGCGCAGGGGCCTGAGTTCAATCCCCGGTTCCGCCAAGAAAAAAAAAAGAACTATCCAGCAGAATGTTAAGTGAAATTAATCAGGTATACAAAGTTAAATATATCATACAATTTCTCAGTATGAGAAACCCAAAATACTTTAAAGAAAAAATAAACAATAATAGAAATAAGGAGATAGATCCTTTGGAAATGAGAACATGGGAGGAAAGAGAGGGGGGAAGGGGGAAATAAAAATAATTAAGATGTGTTATGTATGAACTCCCCTCAACAATTGTGATTACTATATACTGCAAACATGTACTAAGAAAAAAAATAGAGTGGGATGTCTTGGCTGCTTTCAAATTTTAGAAATTATGAATAAATTTGCAAAAAAAAAAAAAAGATTTATCAGTACCCTCAGAAACAACACAATCCATTTGTAAATAGGTAAATAGGCATATACCTGTACAAAGGAGCATATATACCAAAACTTCAATGCATAGTGTAAATGCTAGAAGCAATATAGAAGTTCAGAAAGAACCAGTCATGGTAGAGAAAGGACTACAGCGAGGGGCAGAGGAAGGTAAAAACTCACAAGCTCAGTAAACCGAAGAATTTTTCTTTTCTTTTTCTTTTTTCTTTCTTTTCTTTTTTTTGGCAGAACCAGGATTAAACTGAATAGAATAAGCAAGTGCTTATTCTATTGAGCCATCTCCCCGACCCCACAAGAAATTTTTCAAGGGCTTTCAGTTAAAAATGTATTTTTTCACTTCAGCTTCTCAGCAACACTGTGAAATTCATCAGTTTAATCACATTTGCTTATCAAGCAATAGATTCAGTGTTGTTCAAAGTTAATTTACCAAGAATATTATATAAGGTATAGTATGTAACATACCTTAAGCTATAACGATAAAAAATGTTATAATGAAGAAAATAATGATGTAATGGGGCAGATCAGCAAAGGCAGAAACTAGTTATTTTAGAAAAACTAGTTATTTAAAAAAATAAAAGGTGCATTTTTGGCAAGGGAGGTCAGGAGAAGATCAATTTTCTTACAATCTGACAAGAATGAAAGGCAGGAAGTGAAGATAAATTATATAAAAGAATCTACTTCCAGTAACCATATCTGACAATTTGGAAAAAATGGTATAAAATGAAAAAAAAATTGAGGAAAATGTGGAAGTAAAGCTTATTCCAGGCCATGGGGGTGGAGGGGATGGGCAACACAGAATACCTTTACAAAATAATCAAAAAGAAATTATCTCAATTTAACACAAACTTTCAGACAACAGGAAAGATGTAATGTTTTCATTCTACAAAACCAGCATAAACCTGAAGTCAGTTTAATCTCTCCAGTGCTTACAGAATGGCTGTCCAATGCATGCTCCCGGCTAAGATCTCAGAACCAAATAGGTTTTAAAATATTTTGACAAGTAGCTGTCGAATATTCAAATTCTAGCTCAGTCAAAAGCTCTTAAAGTGACCCCTTACATTTTTATTTTTTTTTATCAAGGACTAAGTTTCTAGTTTTTTAAGAGCATATCTGAAAGGCTTTCTCCTTAGTGTTGTGTCTGAAATCACTGGCAGGAATTACGAAGTTCAAAGCTAATAAAAGTCGAACTGCTTTCACTCTTTGATACCGAGTCTATCAGTCACCATACTAGAAAGGAAGAAACCCAAGTGCCGGTGTCTTCTCCTGTGGGCAGTGTGCCCCTTTCTTTATCTGACAAGAGATGGCACTTCCAGCTGATGGAGTCGGTGGCCCCCACTCCCGGCCAGCCAGGCCTCACCGCGCCTCCTCCCGTCCGTCCCGGACCCGCCTTCTTCACGGCAAGGATTTGGTCGGTTCACCCTGGTTCTGACCCCTAAGGTGGTGCGCATCTTCTCAGAGGCCCGCGCTGGACTCTAGAGCTGGGCCTCCGCTGGCCCCAGTCCCGGCAGCAGCACCGGCGCCGCAGCCACTCAAGGACAGCCGAGTTAAAGGGGGAGAGCATAGGCCATGGCACCTCGTTCCTCTCTCGGGCCGCCTGGGCTCCGCTAGTAACTCCAGGTCTGCACCGCGCCCCTCGGACCCAAGCCCCTAGTGACAGAGGCCGTGCATCCCCACCGAGCCCTGTCCCACCTTCCAGGTGCCCAGGCCAACCGGCGGAATCACCGTCATGGCTCCCAGCAGCCCCCGCGCCCAGGTCTTGCTGGAGCCGCCACAGCGCTAGCAACAACTTGAGGAACTCCCCACTGCACTTCCTGATTGGCTGTAGCTTGGGGTTGGTTAGTGACGCCGGCGGGCAAACTAGCTGTAGGTTTCTCGGATTGGTTGGCTTGCACAGCGGCCCCGGTTCCTGTAGCCTGACTATCTATAGTGCTCAGTGCTGTGTCTTCTCTTGCGCAATTTACGTGGTGTCACAAGCAGTCTCCGAGTAAAATGGCTGGGGTGCATATCTTGGGATAGGAGCTATCTAGATTAAACTATCTAGATTCGTTTCCCAGATACAATCAAGAGTACTAGAAAGGCAACAGTGGACAAATTGACAATTTAGATGAATTGAGAAAGCAGCTAATTAGCTTCCCTTAAACACACAGAAGCTCTTCAACTTAAAGGGAAGATAAAACAGAAGCCCAGAAGTATGCATATGTACATTTAGCTAGGTTGTGGACCACCTGCAGACCCAAGGACAAAAGGAGAAGCTTTCTGTAGAAGCTTTCTTGGTATGAGGACTCAGGCTGACAGTTTCACTGTCAGAATGAGAAAGCTGAGAAAAATGTCTTTATAATCCTACTTATAAAACTGCCTTTCAACCTCTCAGTTTCATTTCTTCTAGCAGACAGCCTGTGGGATCTCATGTCCAACACTTGGACACCTGGGTCTTAGGGCAAAACTCTATCTGCATCTTCCAATGGAAAAGATCCAAGGATATAGGAGATGTGGCTTCAGTTTTCTCTCCTGCGATTGGGGCACAGGTTAGAAGACCTCGATGCTACTCTTCCCTGGAGGTATTGCTGAGCAGAGAGCTGTCCAGAACTGGGGAGGCAAAGGACCTGGAATGTTGCACAATATGAACGACCATTGATCCAGGACCCAGCAGTAAGACTACTCTCATTAAATCCTTGGGATCCTTATGAGAAGTGGGGCTGGGATCAACACCCTGGCTTGGAAGAGGAAGCTAGTAGGTTAACTAGATATCACAGAGAGGCAGAGGGAAAGAGACAGATAAGGGAGTTTTCTAAGTGGCTGAATCACTTTCTTGTTTCTGAGATAGAATCTCTTCTTGCACAGTTTAAAGGGGAGTTTATTTTGGCTAGCAGTTACAGCCCATAGTTAGGAAGCTTTAAGGAAAAACTCAAGGCAGAGGGGCATAGTAGAAGAATGCTATTGGCATCACAGAGATTAATAAGCATAGAGAGAAGTGAGGAGCAAGAAAAGTGATACACCTTTCCTGATCATACCCTGAGGTGAACAGTTTTTTCCAACTGTATCTGACCTCCTAACAGCAAATCAGTTATATTGCTCCCATGATTCATTCACTTTCCAAAGCCCTGCCTATGAGTGCCTGAGGCCTTTGGAGGCCATCTTTAGTTTGAAACATAACACCAAGATCCTTTTTAATTTCTGGAGTTTGCAGTAGCCTTGAAAGCCCCACTGAGAACACCCAAACACAGCTAAGGTTTCTTTCAGTATTTTTTCTTTTTAAAATGTATTTTAGTACAGGGTCTACAGAGTCTCACTACATAAACCAGACTCATAGCGATCCTCCTGCTTTCAGACTCTCAAATGCTATGATTTCAGGCACACGCCCAGTCTCAATCACCCTCTCAGTGTGCCATGGCCTTGGAGCCCACACTCAGAGCTTCAACCAGGTCCCTGTGTCTACTTAAGCAGTTTCTTTTAGGTTTCTGTCTGGTTGCAGTACTAGGACTGAACACTAGGGAGCAGCTGTGCCCACTGAATTCGTTAGAGCAACTGGAGTAGGTTAGAGCTTTCTCAGAATTATTCCTTTTACCTTTACGATTTTATTTACTCTTTCAGGTTGGGAAGGAAAAACTGGGACGACAAAAAGAAAAAAAAAAAAGGAAAAGATACATTTATGTACAGACACAGGATAATTTGGATATTTGTACTGATGATCTCTGCTTGTCTTTTGCTCCGAATGCCTTCGGGGCAAGTTTGGCTGGCTTGAGTTGTGGGGATAGAACGACAGCAACCTGAGCCTGACTGCTTTGTTGAAGCAGCCACTTAAAGAACTGAGCTACGGGGCAGGCCCCCTGCTTGTCTTTTGAAAATAACAATAAATACTTAAATTTTTGTTTTCTTTTTGATTTCTTATAGCTTTTCTGTTGTTGGTTTTTTCAGTAACCAATTTTGCACATTTGTGTCTGGCAATCTAAACAACTAATTTGAATATAACATCATGCAATGCAGCGACCATTGTTGAATTCATGTTACTTTAGAGAAATTTTGTATCATTTCTAATTTTTTTTCTATTACCACTTTGTATTCTTCAAGAAATACAAAAAACATGCCTTAAGTATCTATCAGCTTGGGCTTCTAAATGTGTACATTTTCTAATGTTATATCAATTATTACTATATTTTCTTTAAAATAAATTTTTCATAAAAAAGTAATAAAAACAGAGATAAAGACAAAAAAATTAAGATTTCTTGAAAGCATGCAGTAATATCCAATCATATGTCCAATCTTGCATAACTATATCGGTTAATTTGGGCAACAGATTTGATGATAAAAATAGATAATATGTCAATCATTGCTAATCTGCTATTCTTGTTTTGAAAATCTGTAACATATGTATTGTTGTATGTTACCCTGTTTCTTTATTTGTTTTTGTTTTTCATGCTTTTTTTACTCTTCAAAATAAAAAATATAAAAAATATTCTTACTATTAAAATGCTATTAATTGAAC
This sequence comes from Octodon degus, assembly GCF_000260255.1. NCBI lineage: Eukaryota > Metazoa > Chordata > Mammalia > Rodentia > Octodontidae > Octodon > Octodon degus. The sequence continues at coordinate 272,391 of NW_004524721.1, forward strand.
AAAAAATTTAAGAAGAAAAAAATTACTCCTTGTAATGAATGGTTATTCATTCTTAGCTATTATCCTTCTCCTTTGATCATTGTCTTCAGTGAAATCTATGATTTGCTTATTGGCATATGGTACTGGTGACTACATTTTTGTTTTATATACTTCAGACACAAAATTACATACTATGCCTTGAATAGCTAAGATGTAATTAATAGGAAAAGAGGGCTTCCAATGGAAGGAGCAAAAAGGCTTGAGATTAGGAAAGTTCACAACTAATTATAGGATAAACTGTAATTAAAAGTGGCAACAGATAAAATTATAATGTAATAAACTCAAAGGAATACAAAACTAAAATAAATGTATCAAGTTGTGAGGCAATAAACAACAATTGAGATAAGTCTTCAAAGTAATGTAGCTAATGAATAGACATGGTGATTGAAGAATTTGATTTTAAAATTCTTACCAAAAAACACATATTCTAGGAAAATAAGAGCATTAGGTTGAAATGCAAGGAAAATACACTTTCAAAAGTGTATTTTGTTAACTGAAGTTTGCAGACCAAAAATTAGAGAAAAAGTGGGGTTACAAGGATGTCCAATATTTGGGCCCTAGCCCTTCAAGGTCAGTGAGGACTCACAACATAAGTAAATCTGTGCTGTGACATCAGTGGTGTCCCAAATTTTCTGAACAAGGAAATTATGGGCCCACAGAGCAAAATGATGGATGATGTATAGTGTACCTAAGGTGAGTCACCAAGAGAGAAAAAATTCTCTCAGGCTTTCACAGAGAGCAGATTGGTCAAGCAAGGGCCATGACTCATTCAGATGGCTGACACTGAGAGAAGATCTACAAACTGCTGTACATGGTTTCAGGGTAAATCCTGAGAGAATTTGACTGACCTTGCCAGATACAAAAGTTACATTTTTAGTTATATAGGTCTTGCTTTAACTTAGTCTTAACTGTCCAGTAGAAAAGTATAACTACAAGGTATGAAAACTGAAGTCATATTAACATGCTGAGCTGTAAAAGGATCAAGTCAACAACTTTGGACAATTGCCAGTTTTGCAGATAACCCACTACTATTATAGATGATTGGACTATATTTTGTTGAATTAGAGTAGCTACAATCTTTAGACTGGCTCCAAGTATGAAAAGGTCCTTTAAAGACTTCTCCAAATGCAGCTTCTCTAACAGCAATGGAACACACATCTTTGACAAAACAAAACAAAAAAGGAGATATAAATAAAGGACCATGTTATAGTGAAAAAAATATGTATATACAAAATAGTTAGGCTAGATATACAGCTACATTCTCTTGGTTCAATGAGAAGAAAGGTTTGTACTAGTATTTTTTAAACAAGATATCGTGTCTGCATCTTGTCCTCTGAATACAATGAAGACAACAATATGCAATATATTAATTATTGTACCTATCCTACTAAACTGTTTTGAAACTGTTTCATAGCTATTTGTTTTTCTCATTAAAATAAATAAAACATTTTAAAAATTGTACTTTGTTAGTTATGTAGATATTTTATTCTCAATAATGACAGAAGTTGTGCCAGCAAAATAGCTCAGATTCCAGGGATTCGATCTCCTGCCTGCTGTGTCATTCCTGCCCCTGGAGCATGCTGAGATGGCAATTGGGACTGGGCATGGTGGCAAGCACCTGTAATCCCAAATCTTTGGAGGCTGAAAACAGGGGGATCACTATGAGTCCAATCTAATAGTGAGAACCTGAACACCCTTCCCTAAAATACGAAAAAAAAAAAAAAAAAGAATGACAGAAGTTATAGCTGAGAATAAATAATTTATTAAGATGTAGACTTATATTAAGATGTAAACTCCCCTTGTCCAGTCATTTTCTTGGATATTGTTCACTACATAATAGCTAGGGCTTCAGCTGTATTGTGGTTTAATATAAATCCTCATTATTGATACATGCATTTGCAGGAATAACCACATCTACTGCTGCTCATATGCTTGGCTCTGCCTGTCTGTCTCTGCTTTACACAAAACCTATGACCCATCACCTCAGCAATCCCAGGGCTTGGGTGATAGATACTTTTCTGACAAAAAGGAGAAATGTGATATTTAAAGATATGAAGGGGAGGAAAATGTAGAAACAATAAGTGAGACTTGCTTCCATTGCCACTGGACAGAGATACATACTAAGGAAAAGTGGAGTCATTTGGGGCTAAAAGGGTATAAAAACAGACAACAGAAATACTAGTGATTTGTAAAGATTGAAATAAACCAAAGTGGAACCCTGACTGATTGTGTAAACTCTGCCAAGCCCATTTTGACAGACTCAGGTTTTCATGTACATTCACAACACAACACTGAGACTTTTAGTTCTTGCTTTAAGTCATTTGATTTAATAAATAGCACCATTACCTCAGGAAAATATTCTAAATTATTCTGTTTGTGTAGAATTGTAAAAGCAGAGTGAAAAAAATGCATTACCATAGGCAAAGTATTTGCAGATACTTTTCCTGGCATGAAAGTTTAATTGACTTTTTCCATATAGCCAAGCATCATATCCTCTGCAAAGATTTCAATGGAGACTGACAATTAGAGTTATATAAGTCAAAATAAAGTCATGTCCTGCATGAAAAGACTTCGATGAATTGGACTATGCAGGTATCTTAATCAATGTAACGACCCTCCCATCAGCAGGGCCAGTTGCTAGCAACATGGACCCGGCCCCACAGGCTTCTTTTGGTGAGGTAGCAAAGGGGAGGAGGAAGCAGGAGGGACTGGGATCCTTTGGGTGAGTGGGGCCAGGTGGCCCTCCTGGCTTTCTTGAGCTCTCTTGAATCCAGAAAGATCATGCCAGGAAGCTCTTGAGAATCAGAGGATTGTCTAGAATCTTGAGGACAGTCATCCTGAAGAGAGTCTAAGTTGATACATAGTGTCAACTTGAGAACATTAGAAGTTTAACTGAGCAAGTCAGTAGGAAACCAGGGTCCTCACTTTGCAAACATCCTCATTCTGTGCAAGAAGAGGGCATAGAGATGGTGTTAGTGCTACTCCTGCCCAAGAGGGTAGTAACCAGTTTATGATATAAGGGAGGAAAATAGGCTTGCTCTTCCCTTTCTTTTTCTTTTTGATCTTGTTGCTTTTGATGTTTTCTGCCACTGTGAACCATTACCCTTCTGCCATTGAATGCTGAAATCCAGAAGATGTGTGTTATGGCTTGGCAGAAAGTTTGTTTGAATTTTGCTTATACCAAGAGACTCTGCTTGAGACTGAAATTAAGACTAATTAAACTGGTAGAAGAAATTTCAAGGTAGTCTAATGTTGAGAAAGTGGAATGCTTATTGTTGGGGACTTTTAGCCAAGTTTGTGTTGAGAATTTGGAGCAAAGAGCCCATTAGAATGATTTAAAATATTGTGAGTTTGGTCAGAAAGGAAGCTTCAGTAAAGCTGTAGACTACAAAGATAGAGCTGAGGAAATCTTTGTTGCTGAGAAGGAATAGTAGTACATAAAAGATAGTCTGAGACCATCATAAGTAGTAGAAAGTCTCCACTTTTTGCAGCCTCAAAACTGCAAAAGTGAAAGACTTTGCACTGAAAATGAGTAACAGAGCCCCATGCTCCAGAATGGTGGCAACCACACTAGGTTCCAGAAGCATAGAATATTTGTGCCTCAGAATTGGATTCAGAATACCTGGTGATCCAAGCACTCAACCCCTACAGCCAAGAGAGAGGAAAGTCTGGATATTGCTCCATTTGCCAGCAGACATTAGCATCATCCACATGGCACTGGTTTTAGATGCATGCAGAATGTAAGAGTTTCATGGTTAAGAAGGCTTCCATCCCAATTTCAGAAGGCCTTGGTAGACTAGGCAGTATGCACCTCAGAGGGAAGTGAATGAAGCTGTAGGGGAAGTGTAGACCACAGAAGCTTGAAAGTCAGAGACTTGCATCATCTAAAGAAAGTTGCAGGGAATGAGCAAAGCATACCATAAGAGAGAATCTGTGAAAGCTACCACAACCAGAAGTGTCACAGAGATGGAGTCCCACAAGCTCTTTGGAGCTTACAGTGTGCTACAGATTTCTTCAGATGTTGGACATAGAAATACAGAACTTAATGTTTGCCCTGCTGGATTTTGGACTTGCTTTGGTCCCAATCCTTTGTATTTCCCTGTGTGCAAATTTTAGAATGCTAATGTTATCTTTTATCATTGAACGTTGAAGGTGTCTAATTTTTCATTTGTATAGTGGCTTGAAACTGAGAGTTTTCCTTACATCTTAGAGGAAACTTGAGACTTGAATTTATCAGCAATGCTAAAACTATTAGCAGTTTGGCAACACTTTTAGGTGGACTAAATGCCTTTTGTATAAAAGGATGTGCATGAGTCTCAGGAGGGAGAGGAAAATGTTATGGTTCTCATATACTATAACATTTGGTAGATTTAATATTGTTGCTTTCTTTTTTATTTAGTACAGGGTATGCAGAATCTGCAGGGTCTCACTATGAAGATTGGACTCATAGTGATCTGCCTGTGCTCAGCCTCCCAAGAGCTGCTATTACAAGCATGAGCCACCACTCCCAATATCAATCAATGTCTCAGTGTGCCCCAGGGTGGGGCTTGAATGGCATGCTGGGGATCAAACCCCAACTCCTGTGCTTTGCCTAAGCAGGTGCTTTAATCTGCTGAGCTATTTGGCCAGCCCTTAGTACTGATTCTTAAGAATTGGTAAGCCTGTGTTATAATGTTCAAATTGTGTAATTATTAAAAAAAAAGCATGTCATTGTGTCTGGAAAGTACTTTAAAGAAATGTTTCTGGTTGTCAAGTTGACACAGAGTTGATTGTAATGGTTGACACATTTGTTAACTGGAGAATAATAGAAGTTTAAGAGACTGGGGAGATGGCTCAGTGGAATAAGTGCTTCCTTGGCAAGCTCAAGGGCCTGAGTTCAATCCCTGGTTCCAGAAAAAAAAAAATAGAAGTTTAACTAAGTGAGGCAGTAGGGGTCCAGGGTCCTTACTTTGTAAACATCCTAATCCTGTGCAAAAAGATGCCAAGGAGATGGTGCTACATGTGCTCTATGGAGTGGTAGCCTGATTAAAATATAAGGGAGGATAAGAGGCTTGCTTTCCCCTTTTTTGCTCTTGCTGCTTTTGCTGTCTTCTGCTGCTTTGAACTGTTGCCCCTCAGCAATGCCACCCCACCTTAGAGCAAGCTGGTTATATACTGAAACCACAAATTGTTAGCTAAATAAAGCTTTCCTTCCTTAATTTTGATTGTTGAATACTTTGTCTCAACAATGAGAGAAAAGTAACTAAGACATTCAGTGAAGAGCCCTACAAATCATTAGACTATTTAGAAGCCAGCTATTGAAGATAAACAAATAGGAAAATGCAAAACAAAATGCAATATCATTTTGCTGAGTGAATGAAGACAAGATTAAATAGGGATGCATGGAATATTGCATATAAATGCCATTCTGGATCTTTGACTTGTTTAGTCACTCAGCAATAACTTACGTGTGTCATTTATTTAATGAGAAGCTAAAAATAACAAAATCATCTAGAAAGAAATGCTATGAACACCCGTGCAGAAATATTATGCTACACAACCTGGACAAGATTTAGCTATCATAACAATAGGGGCTTTAAAAGGAATGCATGAAGACTCAAAAAGATACAGAAGATTTTCTTCTTCAAATATCACATAACCAGCTTCCATATGAAGGCAGAAATCAGTAAGTAAAAGTTGCGTTAATGATGAGAAATCTGCAAATAATAGGCATAAACTAAGGAGGATCAGATTATATTATTTTGTTCATATTTTAAGTCTATAAATTTTTATTGATATGGCTTTCTCTTAGCTCTTGCCCAAAGTCTGCTATTCTTTCACCATATTTAATATATTGTTGAACTGGCACTTGAAATGTCTCTTTAATATTTTACAACTGTGAAAAAAATTTCCAAGAAACCTGGAAAATAAGAATTATGGCCAGTCTTCTCTATATTGAGTTAGTAACTTGGGAAGTTTTTGTCTGCTAGGAGCAGATATTCTAAATAGATACAAAGGTTGTCATCACATTATTAATGTGTCAGTTTCATTCACAGATATTTTTCCACCGCAATCAGGTTGTGTCCTTGTATAGTAAATACAAACAGAAAGCGTCTATCGTGTGCTCCATGATGGAATGGCTTATTGGCACTGAAGATCTCAGCTTGTGCTCAGTATCATGAGACAGAATAGTATGGTGTACTAGGGACTTTGGAAAAGATGAAAACTCAAAATGTTAGTTTTTACTGAATATATGTAACTTTTACAACATAGTAAAGTAAAAAAAAATCACAATTCATACTATTAGTACATTGGAGAGAATCTGTGGCTTTGTTTATCCATTTCACTCATTTGTTGAAGTATTGTAGACTATAAAATCGTTGAATGTGGTGGAGGACACAAATTTATTCCTCAAGGAACAAATTCCACATTATATTAACCATCCCCCACAAATTTTAGTTAAGTGGGAATCTTGAGAAGATGAAACCCTCCTCTCCCAAATTCATCACAAGAGGTTCTATCATCTGGCCTAAATTCCATCTTGCAAAAAGATAATTTAACTGACTCCTTTAGAAGGAACATGGACTGCAACAAATAATGAAGTGATAAACAATTGTTTTGAAAATAACAATAATGTTATTAGGAGGACTCTGGGAAGCTGGTGGGACTTTGTAGAGCTGGAACCTGTGGGCCCAGCATGCCCAGGTGCAGCACTTTCCTGGAACCTTGTTCAACCATTTAAGAATTTAAGAGGACTCTGGGGTCACTCAATTGTGGTGAGCTGTTTCCCCTGGCACCCAGCACAGGTGTAGAGTTTGTGCTGGCCCCAGCCCTACGTTTTAAGGGTTTAGGAGGACTCTGGGTGGCCCACTGGATTCTGCTGAGCTGTGACCTGTGGACCTAGTGCACTCAGGCATGGAGATTTCCTTTCACCTTGTGCGATTTAAAACTTAGAGGAGCTGAGCCCAGTGGCCAGGCACAACCAATCAAGTTCAAGCTAAGTAAAACTAGACCCAGTGAACTGAGGCATACTTCTAAGCCCAGTGAGGCCCAGACTAAGACCTATGGAAAGATCTTTCTGGGACGGAGGTGGCAGCAGTTAACTTGGGTGAACTCACACATTAGGAAAACAGAAAGACAAACAATAAATACTTTAATTCTGCACTTCAAGTTTCTGGAAAAAAAAAAAAGAAGCAAACCAAGGCCAAAGCCAAAAACTGGGAGGAAATTATCAAGATTCCAGCAGATATTAGTGCAATTCAGACAAAGAAAACAATACAAAGAATAAATGAAATAAAGATCTGATTCTTTGATTTTTTATTTTATTTTTATTGATTTTAATGAGAAAAAGGACAAGAATGATATAGTTTCAAAACAGGTTTTTTATTTTTTTCACAACAAAATGATCGTTTATTTATATCCCCCCTTTTGTTATGTTTTGTCAGAGATGGATGTTCCATTGCAGTTAGAGAAGCTACATTTGGAGAAGTCTTTATAGGACCTTTTCATATTTGATGCCACTCCAAACATTGCAGGTATTTGAATTCAGCAAAATAACCCAATATAGTCCAATAGTCTACAACAGTAATGAGTTATCAGCACAACTGGCAATTGTCCAAAGTTGTTGACTTGATCGTTTTACAGCTCAACATATTAACATAGCTTTATCTTTTATACCTCATGTTTACACTTTTCTGCTAGATAGTTAATACCAAGTTAAAGTAAGACCTATATAACTAAAAATGCAACTTTTGCTGTCTCACAGTCAGTAAAATTCCCTCAGAATTTACCCTGGAACCATATACAGCACTTTGTGGATCCTTTGTCACAACTTGTGATAGTAAAATCTTGGAAACAACCAAAATGATTGTCTTCTGAGGAATGGATGAGGGCTGGGGAGATAGCTCAGTGTAATAAGTGCCTGCTTGGCAAGCACAGGGTCCTGAGTTCAATCCACAGTACCTAAAAAAAAAAATAAAATAAGAAAGGAATGGATGAAAAAGATGTGGTGTTTTTATACAATGGAGTATTACTCAGCTATAAAGAGAAACAAACTCCAAGCCTTCATAGGTAAGTGGATACAACTTGAAGCTATACTCATAAGTGAAATAAACCAGACACACGTGTATAAATATCATAATGTCTCCTTAGTGTAAGAATTCAAAAGAAGAAATAAAAATGAAAGGTATAACACAGTTAAATGGAAAGAGAGAACTGAAGGATTAAACATCAAAGAGAAAGAAAGGAGAAAAGTTAGGAAATATGATAGAGGCAAAACCATACAAGATGGTTAAACCAACTATACTAAGAATTTCTGTCAGAGTTTGAAAATAGCAGTTAATTGAAAGAATTTTCACCCTAACTCTACATACTCCTATCTGTGAAATAAGCAACTATATTGCAGACAGCAATGTGTAATACTAAAACCATTCTTAAAATATCTGTCATTTTGGTCTTCTAAATGCATACTGCTAATGTCATATCAGTTATTGCTATACTCTCTTAAAGTAAATGAAAAAAAGTAATAAAAGTAAACAAGAGACAAGAAAAACAAAATGTCAAAAGATTGTCCTGCTACAATGTTGTATATGGTTTGATTTCTAAATTCTGGTTCTTATAAGCTTGTTAAACTCCTAGACAACCACATGGGAAAGAGAAAAGAAAAAAATTTAATTCAAACAATAGGGAATGAAAAGGACAAAATTACTATAGATCCGGTGGAAATTGACATCATATGTAATTATCTTGAAAATCATTATTTCAGAATCAAATACATAGGAGAAATGGACAGATTCCTAGATAGGTACAAATTAACACAACAGAATCAAGAAGATATAAAAACTCTCAATAACCCCATATCAGCCAATGAAATTGAAAATGTAATAAAAAAAACTTACTAGTAAAGGAAATCCCAGGTCCTAAAGGAGGAAATTTATCCTAACAGTCCTTAAAAATCTTCAAAGAAATTGAAACGGAAAAAATACTCCCAAAATCATTCCTGGAGGCTCTCCAGATGCTGAAAACTAAAACTAGACCTAGACTAAAACTAGAGAAAGACTCAAATAAGAAAGAGAATTGGCAACCTCCCTTATGAACATAGGTGCAAAAGTCCTCAGTAAAATACTAGCACACAGATTGCAGCAAATCATTGGAAAGATTATACACCAAGACAAGGTAGGATTCATCCCAAAGATGAAAGATGGTTCAACATACAAAAATCTATGAATGTAATGTAGTATATGAATAGAACCAGAAGGAAAACCCACAAGTTCATTTCAATAGACACATCCAGAGCTAGTGACAAAGTCCAACACTCATTCATGATTGAACCCACACAGAAAATTGGAATAGCAAGGCCTATATCTCAGTCTGATAAAATCCATTTATGACAAACCAACATCCAACATCATTCTAAATAAAGAAAAACTGAAAGTGTTTATTCTAAAATCAGGTACAAGACAAGGACACACATTATCAATGCTCCTATTCAGTATAGTTCCTGAAATGTTAGCCAGATCCATTAGACAAGAGAGAAAAATAAAATTAATAAGAATACATAAGGAAAAATTTAAACTGCCACTTTTCATGGACAATATGATACTCTACATGGAAGACCCAACAACCTACACCAGGAAGGTCCAAGAATTAGTTAACATGTTCTGTAGTATAGCGGAGTACAATGTCAACACCAAAGAATCAATAACATTCCTCTATAAAGATAATAAAGTCACTAAGAGAGAAATTAGAGAAACAACACCCTTTACAACAACATCCAAAAAATGAAATACTTAGCAATTAATCTAGTAAAGCAAGTAAATGATCTATACAATGAAAATTACAATACTCTGAAAAAAGATATTAAGAAGATTTCAGAAAATGAAAGATATTCTTTGCTCCTGCATAAGAACATTGTGAGAATGGCCATGCTCCCAAATTTGTTACATAGAATTAATGAAATCTCTATCAAAATACCAACAATGTAGCTCACAGAAATGCAGAAACAATCTTAAATTTTATTTGTAATCAGAAAAGACAGAGTAGCAAAAGCATTACTGACCAATAACAGCAAGGCAAGAGACATTAGAGTCCCTGACTTGAAACTATACTACAAAGCTACTGTTATAAAATCAACATGATACTGGTAATAAAAGAACCTGAGCATCAATGGAACAGATTAGAAGATACAGATACAACTTCAAACACACTTAACCATCTTATCTCTGACAAAGGGGCCAAACATATTTACTAGAAGAAAAATAGGTGATTTATCAAATTGTGCTGAGAAAACTGGCTCTCCAGATGCTGAAAACTAAAACTAGACCTGGGTCTATCACCATGCACTAAACAAAAGTCAAAATGAACTAAGGACCCAAACATTAAAACAGAAACAGTACATCTACTCGAAGAGAACGTGTGTAGAAATCTTGAAGACATAGTGTTGGGCAAAGCTATATTGATCAAAAGCCAATCTTCACAGAAAATACTTCACAGAATCAAAAACTGGAAGCTCATCTTACTGAGAAGTTTCTGCATGTCAAAAGAAATCAGCGACAGAATGAAAAGACAATCCATGAATTTAGAAAAAAATCTTAACCAGTTATTACTCAGATAAAGGACTTTTATCCAGAATATATTAAGGAAAAAAAAAAAAAGATCAGGCTGCCCTAATTCAAAGACCCAATTGAAAATTGAGCATCTCAAATGAATACACATTTCTCATCAGAAGAAATACACATGGAAATCAATATTTGAAAAAATGGAAGCCAGCCCCAAAACAGGCCTGGCAAGTATGTGGGATAGCTTCCAGGCTCCCCTGCAACTGCTGGACCTCTCCAGATCCAGCCCAGACTTGCCTTGTGAGCAAGACCTTCCTCCGTGCTGTTGAGACTCCTTCACCCCACTGGATCGAGCCCAGGCCAGCAGCATAAGTGAGACCTTCCTCCATGCTCTCGGAACACCAACACTGCACCAGAGCCAGTCCAAGCAGCTTGAGTGAAAACTTCCTCCTTGCTCTTGGAACTCCTCCACCCCTCCAGCTTCAGCCTAAGCCCAGGCTTGGCGAGTGTCTGGGAGAGTTTCCAGGCTCCCCTGGGCCCACTGGACCTCTCCAGATCCAGCCCAGGCCAGCCACATAAGTGAGATCTTTCTCCACACTATCTGAATGCATCCACCCCTAAATTATCAGCCCAAGCCCAGGCACAGCAAGTGTGTGGGAGATCTTTCCCACTCCCCTAAGCCCACTTGAACCCTCCAGACCCAGACCCAGCCTGGCAAACATGCCTGGGGTGAAACTGCAGCTGAAGCCCCTGCAGAGAGAGTAGGGGACAGAACCACCCACCTAATCCAGAAGCAGAACATCTTGCCAGAGGGGCACAACAGTTCACTCCAAAGGACTGCAACAGGAAGGAACTGAGTACAGCAGAGAGATCCAAGCCAAGCACAACTAGATGAATTCAAGCTTTGTAGATCTGCATCCAAATATGAGTAGGTGCTAAGGTTATAACTGCACAAAGCTGTACAATAAAGGTCAGAGGACAGTACTATACAAAATGACAAAAAGAAGGAGCAAAATGCAATACAAGACCCAAAGCTGACCCAGACAAAATGTAGAGCAAACTAGCACAGAAGAAACTGGGAATCACACAGCTGAAATGTCTGAATCAATAGCGTCTGAAATAAAGAAACAACTGCAGAAAGGTATAGAGGAACTCAGATCAGAAAAAACCTCGGAAATAAAAAAGAAATCTCTGAAATAATAGCATCTGAAGTGAAGAATCAAATGCAGAAACATATGGAGAAAATCAGATCAGAAACACTCTCTGTAGTAAAGCAATTAATAACTGTTTCTGAAGAAGACACTGATTAAAAAAAAAGATGAGATTTGAAAATGATGGATTCCTTGAATGAGCAACACAGGAAAGAAAATGATTGCATGAGGCAGAGCCAAAGAGATATAGAGGAACTTAAAATCTAAATCACAAGTTTGAGAAACCATTTCAATAAAAGTGAGGATAGATTTCAGATCTGGAAAACGAAAGTGTAGCTAGTGAAAAGGTAAGAAAAGATCTCTTAAAAACAACTAGGATGCAGGAAAAAATAATTCATCATCTGCATGATGATGCAAAGATGAACAATGTGAGACTAATAGGCATCAATGAAAAAGGAGTCACTACAAATGATATAAAAAGAAAATGGGCAGAAATAATAGCAGAAAGCTTCCCAAATATGAGGAAACAATTTGAGAGTCAGAAGATCTACACATACAGAATGCCAAATAACTTCAACCTAATTAAAAACAGACCAAGACATAGAATAGTCAAGATCCCAGAAATCCAGCAAAAGAGTAATATACTGAAAGCTGCCAGAGAAAAGAAACAGATCACATTCAAAGGAAAACCCATCAGAATGACGGCTCACTTCTCTTCACAAATGATGAAGGCAAGAAGAGCATGGGACAGAGTACTTCAAGTCCTCTATGAAAACAAATTCCAGCCCAGACTACTATACCCTGCAAAACTCTCTTTCATGTTTGATGGCAAAGTGAAATACTTCCATGACAAAGAACAACTAAAAAATTTCATGATGACAAAGCCAACACTACCCAGACTACTGAAAGATGTTCTAGAGAGGGAACAAAATGATCAAAACTCCATGAATGAGAACAGAAGAAACCCACTAAATAGGGCAAACAAGGAGAAAAAGGAGTAAACAACAGCAGTTAAATAACATGTCAATTGTAAGTCAATACATCTCGATTATAACCATCAATGTAAATGGACTCAATTCACCAATTAAAAGAAATAGACTGGCACAGTGGATTAGGAAGCAAAATCTAACAATATACTGTATACAAGAAACACACAACGCATAAAGAAATTCATAGACTGAGAGTCAAAGATTGGAAAAAATACTACATGCCCCAGCACCACAGAAAAAAAAGGTGTAGCAATCCTGATCTCAGACAGTCTCAACTTCAAACCAAGAATGATCAAATGAAATAAAGTAGGCCACTATATACTGGTTAGGGGAAAAATTCAAGAGGAAGAGGTAACACATAAATATGTATGAACCAAACACGGGAGCACACAACTACATAAGAAACATCCTAATGGACATGAAAAATTTAATATCCATTACCACATTCTTAACAGGAGATTTTAACACACCCTTATCCCAAAAACATAGGTCAAGCAGATAAAAATTAACAAAGAAGTAGCAGAACTGAACCAGAAATTGTAACAAATGGACTTAGTGGACATATACAGAGTGTTCCACCCAACCACAATAAATACACATTTTTTTCAGCTGCACATGGGTCATTCTCTAAAATAGACCACATACTAGCCCATAGGTCATGCCTAAGGATATGTAAGAAAACAGAAATTATCCCATGCGTTTTATCTGTCCACAGTGCAATGAAACTGGTAATAAATGACAAAAGAACCCAGAAAAAAATTCTAAATACATAAAAATTAAACAAAATCCTGAAGCCATCAATGGGTCAAAGATGAAATTAAACAAGAAATTCAACAATATGTACAAGTCAATGAAAATTGAAACACAACCTATCAAAATTTATGGGATGGAATGAAAGGAGTTCTCAGAGGGAAATTTATAGCTGTGAACAGACACATTAGGAAAACAGAATGGGATCAAATAAACACCATAATGCTCCACCTCCAACATCTAGAAAAGGAAAAGCAAACAATCCCAAAAGCCAGAGACTGGAAGAAATCATAACGTCTAGAGGACTAATTAATTCATTCAAGATGAAGAAAACCATGCAAAGAATTAAATAATAAAAAGCTGGTTCTTTAAAAGATTAAATAAAATCGATAAGCACCTAACTAACATCATCAAAAGAGGAAAGAAAAAATTCAAATACAAGCAATAAGGAATGAAAAGGCTGTAATTCTCACAGACCCAGTGGAAATTCAAAAGATTATCAATAGCTACTTTGAGAATCTTTACTCTCAAAGAATAGAAGACATTGATGAAGTGGGCAGATTCTTAGAAAGGTACAAATTACCATAACTGAATCAAGAAGATATAACAACTCTCAATAACCAAATAAAGTGAATGAAATATGAAATCTAGTAAAAAAAAAAAAAACCTACTGACAAAGAAAAGTTCACATCCTAATGGATTCATAGTTGAATTTTACAGGAAATTTATAGAAGATATAATCCCAATACTCTTCAGCCTCTTCACTGAAATAGAAAAGGAAGCAAGTATCCAAAAATAATTGTTGGAGGCAAGTATTATAATGATACCAAAACCAGTGAAAGATACAACTTAAAAAGAGAACTATAGGCCAATCTCCCTCATCATCATGGATGCAAAAATCCTCAATAAATTCCTAGTAAATTCAATACGGGAAACCATTAAGAATATAATACACCGCAACCAGGTAGAATTCATGCCAGAAATTTAAGGATGGTTCAATATTTGCAAATCTATGAATGTAAAACACTATATCAATAGAGCGAAATCTAAAAACCACATGATCACCTCAATTGATGCAGAAAAAGCTTTTGACAAAGTCCAACACTCATTCATATTCAAAGTCCTACAGATAATTGGTATACATGGCCTGTACTTCAAACTTATGGAAGCCATTCATGACAACACAAAGGCTAACATAATTCTAAATGGGGAAAACCTGAAGTCTTTTATTCTCAGATCTTTTATAAGACAAGGATGTCCTCTATCAGAACTCGTGTTCAACATAGTTCTGGAATCATTAGCTAGTGCCATTTGAAAGAGAGAAAAATAAAAGTAATAACAATAGGTAAAGAAGGACTTATATTATCATTATTTGCAGATGACATGATACTTTACTTGGAAGACCCAAAAACTCCACCAAGAAGCTACTAAAATTGATACGCAAATTCAGTAGCATAGCAGGATACAAAATCAATACCCAAAAGTCAACAGCATACCTCTAAACAGGTAAGATACACACTGAGAGGGAAATTATAGAAACAATACCTTTTACAATAGCACCGAGGACAATGAAATACCTTGAATTAGTCTTACTAAATAATTCAAATATCTTTCATATGAAAATGACACTACTCAGAAAAAAGAGATCATAGATGATTTCAGAAAATGGAAAGATATACCCTGCTCCTGAATAGGAAGAACCAACATGTGAAGATGGCCATACTCCTAAAATTGTTCTACCAATGTAATGAAAAACCTTTCAAGCTACCACCAATCTAACTCACAGACCTACAGAAATCATTCTTGAAATTTATGTGGAACCCAAAAAGACCTAGAATAGCAAAGGGAATCCGGGGAAGAAAGACAAGGCAGGAGGCCTTACACTTACAAGTGAAATTACACTGCAAGACTACAGTGACAAAATCAGCATGGTACTAGCAACAAAATAGACCTGAGGATAGAAGGAATGGATTAGAAGACACAGAATCCTCTATAAACTCACTCAGCCACTTCATCTTTGACAAAGGTGCCAAATATGCTCACTGGAAAAAAGATAGCCTCTTTAACAAATGGTGTTGGCAAAACTGGCTTTCTACATGTCTAAAACTAAAACTTGACCCAAGTGTATCACCATGCACTGAGCTAAAGTCAAAATGGATTAAAGATCTAAAAATTAAGACAGAAACACTGAATCTCCTGGAAGAGAGAAAGTAGGAGGAACTCTTGAAGACATAAGGGTAGGCAAAGAGTTAATAAACAAATATCTAATTGCATGGGTAACACTTGAAAGAATTCACAACGGAGAACTTCACTTATTGAGAAGTTTTTGCATGTAAAAAGAAATTACCAACAAAGTGAAAAGTAAAAGGACAATATTGGAAATTATCTTGACTAACAAGCACTCAAACAAAGGTCTGCTCTCTAGAATTTTAAGGAACTAAAAAGAATAGAGACTCAAAATTTATTTTATTTTTTATTTTTTGTCAAAGTTTTATTGATAAACAAATAGCAATGAGACAGGTTCAGATCAAATCGGAAGTACAGATTCAATAAATAATACACTGCATATATTCTTCTTATTGGTTCATTGCTGTACAAGATGCGGACTTGTGACCCTATTTACAAACACCATTAGAACAAATCATTCTATTCATTAAGAGAATGCAACTATATATCTATCCCAAAAA
>NW_004524721.1:308752-310290 GCF_000260255.1 Octodon degus
TAGAGCGAAAACGAAAAACCACATGATCATCTCCATTGATGTAGAAAAGGCTTTTGACAAAGTCCAACACTCATTCTTGTTCAAAGTCCTACAGAAAATTGGAATAGATGGCCTCTAATTCAATCTGGTGAAAGCCATTTAGGAAAGCCCACCAGCTAACATAATCCTAAATTTGGAAAAATTGAAATCTTTTACTGTTAGATCTGGTACAAGACAAAGACGTCCTCTATCACCACTAGTATTCAATATAGTTCTGGTATCATGAGCTATTGTCATTACAAAAGAGAAAGAAATAAAAGGAATAAGAATAGGAAAAGAAGAAGTTAAGTTATCTTTATTTGCAGATGACATGATACTTTACTTGGAAGACCCAAAAAACTCTACCAATAAGCTACTGGAATTAATAAAGAAATTCAGCCCAAAAGTCAGTAGCATTCCTCTACACAGACAACAAACACACTGAGAGGGAAATTATAGAAACAATACCTTTTACAATACCACTGAGGAAAATGAAATACTTGGAATTAATCCAACTAAAGAAGTCAAAGATCTTTTCAAGGAAAATTACAATACTCTGAAAAAAGAGATCATAGAGGATTTCAGGAAATGGAAAAGTATTACACGTTCCAGGATAGGAAGAACCAACACTGTGAAGATGAACATACTCCCAAAATTGCATCAGCCTACCACCAACATACCTCACAGACCTAGAGAAATCATTCCTAAAATTTATTTGGAACCAGAAAAGACATAGAATAGCAAAGGCAATTAGGGCAATAAAGACAAGGCAGGAGGCATTACAATTCCTGACTTGAAATTATACTATAAGGCTACTGTGATAAAATCAGCATGGTGCTGGCATCAAAATAGACCTGAGGATCAATGGAATAAATTAGAAGATTCTGAAGCCCCTACAAACACACTCAGCCACCTTATCTTTGACAAAGGGGCCAAACATTTTCACTGGAAGAAAGATAACCTCTTTAACAAATGGTGGTGAAAAAACTGGCTCTTTACATGCCGAAAAATCAAACTTACCGAGCCTATCACCATGCACTAAACTAAAGTCAAAATGGATTAAAGATCTAAACATTAAAGCAGAGACAGTAAATCTCCTGGGAGAGAAAGTGGGAGGAACACTTGAAGACATAGGGGTTGGCAAAGAGTTCATGGAGAGAAATCAAATCTTTTGGGAAACAGTTGAAAGAATTAACAACTTTGACCTGCTCTTACTGAGAATTTTTTTTGTGTCAAAAGAAATTACCAACAAAGTGAAAAGGCAACCCACAATTCGGCAAATATCATGACAAATAAGTACTCTGGCAAACGTCTGCTCTCTATAATCTCTAAAGAAAGAACTATGAAAACACTAGGCCCCAGAATTTAAAGACCCAATCCAGAAATGGGCATCCGAGATGAACACATGCTTCTCAGAGGAAGAAATTAAAGAAGTGAATAAACATATGAAAAAAAGCTTCACATCACTAGTCATCTGTGAAATGCAAATTAAAACAATATTGTGATATCATCTCACCCCA
>NW_004524721.1:311750-314445 GCF_000260255.1 Octodon degus
AAATATGATAAGTAAAGCCATGCTGTTATGTTGAGTTATAGGGGACTCAGGTCAACAATTGCTGACATTGCCAGTGAAGTGGAAGACCCAATACTATTATGGGTTACTGGACTCTTTTTCAATATTTTACTGAGTTTACACACCTCTAATGTTCAAATAATGGAATTTAACAAACAAGGGGATACAGATGAATGTCCATTTTGTATCTGTGTCTTCAACATTGTTAGGATAGATATATAGCTACATTCTCTGAATGAATAGAGTGATTTGTTCTAATGGTGTTTGTAAATAGAATATCATGTCCGCATCTTGTACAGCAATTAGCCACTAGGAAGAATGTATGCAATGTGTGAATTATTGAAACTGTCCCACAAAACTGTCTCATTGGTATTTGTTTATCAATATAATTATGGGAAAAAAGAACTCAAAGAAGAATTATGAATAGAAAGGTATAACACAATTGAAAGGCAAGTTAGAACTTAAGGATTAGACAATGAAAAGAGGGCAAGGAAAATATATATATAATTTTTTTTCTTCAAGGGTGATAAATGAAAAAAGAGACTAGAAAAAAAATCACAGGAGTGTCCTGCTACAATGATGTATATGTTTAGATTTTTAAATTTCTGTGTAACTGTTTATACATATTTTTGAATGTTTTTTAAATTGTTTTTCCATATTTGGTCAAGATTACAGTTTAACATATCAATACATGATGGAAAATACATTATCCATCTTTTGCTTAAGATGTTTGATATTCAGACTGCTAGTGAGGTTAAACACAACTGCATCTGATGCAGGGCAGTAATAATCTCTTCTGCAGTGGTAAAAACCTAAGTTTGAAGACCAAAATTAGAGAAAAAGAATGGCTGAAAGGACAACCAACATTTTGGTCCTATCCTTTCAAAGTCAGTGAGGAATCTGCACATAGGAGAACCTGTACCGTAGCATCATGTAACTCTGTTGTTTCCCAAATTTTCTGATCAAGGAGATTATGTGGCCACAGAGGAATGTGACTGATGATGTAGTATGTGCCTAAAGAGAGTCACATGGAGAGAAAACATTCTCTCAGGCTTTCCCAGCTAGCAAACTGGTCAAGCAATGACTTTAACTCTTTCACATGGCTCACACTGAAAAAAGATCTACAAACCGTGGTAAGGATTTCAGGATAAGTCCTCAGGGGACTTGACTAACCATGGCAGATAGAAAAGTTACATTTCTTGTTATCTAGGTTTTGCATTATCTTGGTCTTAACCATCCAGCAGAAAAGTGTAGAAATGAGGCATGAAATGTATAGCCATGTTAATATGCTGAACTCTGGAAGGCTCAAGTCATCAGATCAGACATTGCCAGTCCTCTGGCTAACCCTCAACTATTTTGGACTATGGACTATATTGGAATATTTTGCTGAATTCATGCACCTACCATATTTGGATGGCAAAGGGATATCCATTTCTGACAAAACTAAATAAGGTGATATAAATTTTATATCTTTATATACAAAACAGTTCGGAGAGATATACAGCTAGTTTCTCTTAATTCAATAAGAAGAGGGATTTGTACTAATAGTGTCTGAGACAGGATATCATGTCTGCATCTTGTGCTATGATTGACGACTACAAAAACAACAATATGCAATGTATTAATTGTTGTAACTCTCCTAGCAACCTGTTTTGAAGCTGTCTCATTGCAATTTTTTCTCAATAAAATTAATAAGAAAAAGAGAGTAAGAAGGAAAGAGAAACATTGTAGAGTCCTCCATCCTCTCACAGACAATTTTCTCAAGGTCTTCTGAAACCTTGTCAGTCTCTTTGCAATATTTCTATTCTCTCTGTACTAAAGTCTTCAAGAGAATATAAAAATTGAATAAATATATGAAAAAATGCTCCACATCACTAGCCATCCATGAAATGCAAATTAAAACAACTCTGAGATATCATCTCACACCAGCAAGAATAGCTATCATAAAGAAATAAATCAACAACAAATTTTGGAGGGGCTGTGGGAAAAAAGAACACTTTTTCACTGTTGATACAATGTAGACTGGTGTAACCATTATGGAAATCAGTGTGGAGACTCCTTTGAAACCTAGGACTGGAAATCCCTTTCAAACCAGCTATTCCCCTACTGGGAATTTTCCTCAAGGAACTGAAAATATCATACCATAGTTATATATGTGTACTTAGGTTTATAACAACACAATTTGTGATAGCCAAATCTTCAAAACAACCAAGATGCCCATCACCTGAGCAGTGGATTAAAAGTTGTGGTATTTTTATAAAATGGAGTATTACTCAGCTATAAAGAATGATAAACTCGAAGCTTTTATATTTAAGTTGGATGCCACTTGAAGATATTCTCATAAGTGAAATAGACCAGACTCACATATGTAAATATCATATAGTTTCCCTATTTTAAGAACTCAAGGGAAGAAATAAAAATAGAAAGGTATAACATAATTAAAAAGAAAGTGAGAACTTGAGGATTAGACAATGCAGAATGATCAAGGAAAACAGCTAGGAAACATGACAGAGGAAAAGTCATACATTGGTATGTACAAGATGGGTAATGCAATGATCTTTAGACTCTTCAGCATAAGGACAGTCACATGGAGAGAAAACATTCTTTCAGGCTTTCACAGAGAGCACATTGGCCAAGCAATAGCCGTGACTCATCCACATGGCTGACACTGACAAAG
>NW_004524721.1:314730-315402 GCF_000260255.1 Octodon degus
CCTGAGTTCAATCCCTGGTTCCTCAAAAAAAAAAAAAAAAAGTAAAGCCATGTTGTTATGTTGAGCTGTAGAGGACTTAGGTCAACAATTTCTGACATTGCCAGTGAAGCAGAAGACCCAATATTATTATGGGCTACTGGACTCTTTTAGAATATTTTGCTGAGTTAACACACCTATAATATTCAAATAACAGAACTTAACAAAAAAGGGGATACAGATAAATGTCCATTTTGTATCTGTGTATTCAAAATGGTTAGGATAGATATATAGTTGCATTCTCTTAATGAATAGAGAGATTTGTTCTAATAATGTTTGTAAATAGGATATCAGGTCTGCATCTTGTACAGCAATTAACCACTAGGAAGAATGTATGCAATGTGTTAAATATTGAAACTGTCCCACCAATTAGGTTTGAAACTGTCTCATTGCTATTTGTTTCTCAATAAAATTATGGAAAAAAAGAATCTTCACCAGATTTTCAAAACTAGCAGTTAATTGGCAGGATTCTCACCGTGACTGACTATATATGCCAATACCTGTGAACAAAGCAACTGCACTGAAAATGCCCATGTGTAATAGTAGGGTCATGCTTGGAGTGCCTGCCATATTGGTCTTCTGAATACTTGTGCATGTCATGATATGCCAATTGTTGCTATGTGTCTCTTCTGTAGG
>NW_004524721.1:315937-318756 GCF_000260255.1 Octodon degus
TATGGGGGAGGTTCTCTTCGAGAGGAAACCAGTGAGGCCTGCCGTGATCGCTGAGATCTTGCTTTTTCTTCAGCCTCAAGCTGGTCCTGTGATAGTTGAGTAGGTGCAGGTAAAAAGCTGACGAGCGCCATCTTCTTCCGCTTCTTCCAACGAGAGCGACCATGGCTTTACTTCTTATACTTTGTTTTTAAACTTTTCTGCTGGATGGTTAAGACCAAGATAAATCAAGACCTATATAACAATAAATGTAACTTTTGTATCTGTCAAGGCCATTCAAATCCCCTCAGGATTTATCCTGAAACACTGTACCACAGTTTGTAGATCCTGTGTCAGTGTCAGCCATGTGGATGAGTCACAGCCATTATTTGACCAATTTGCTCTCTGTGAAAGCCTGACAGAATGTTTTCTCTTCATGTGATTCTCCTTAGGCACACTCTACATCATCGATCACTTTCCTCTGTGGCCCCATAATCTCCTTGATCAGAAAATTTGGGACAGAGCTGTGTTACTTTATATTGCAGTACAGGTTCTATGATGTCCTGAGTCCTCATTGACCTTGAAAGTCTATGGCTAAAATCTTGGCTCTCCTGGCAGCCCTTCTTTTTCTGTAATTTTTGGTCTGGAAACTTAGGTTGTTAACCCTCCAGAAGAGAAGCTTATTATTATTACTGTAAACATAGGTATAATAATATAAACTTTTATTGCTTTGGATCTAAAAAAAACCTTTTCTTTGCTCAACCTAGAAGTTCCCATTTATGGAGTGGTATTGATATCAGATAGTATATTATTGATGTCATTGCAGCAAAATTCTGTGAGGTAAACACCCACTAAAAAACAAGAAGGGGAACAAAGGAGGTTCTCATTCATGGCAGTTTGAAGACCTGATGCAAAATGAGAAAATGTTCAAGACCAGATAACTTTGTACTGGGTTTTAATGAATTTACAAATAACCATGATAACTGCATTGTCTCATTAGAGAATTTAAAAAAACTGTCACAAGCTTTACATTTCCCATTACATTATTTTAACTGTTTCTTCGGCTATTGATTCATTCTCCTTTTGTTGGTTTTATGGTTAAGAGGAAGGGTGAAGAATATGTTCATATAAAGTTTACGTAACTTCTAAACTGATGAAAAGAAAATGGTGTTTCTCTTGCCATGTAAATACTACATGAGCTTTCATAACTTATAGCAAGATTCACAATTTAAAGTATTTAAACTTTCACCAATTTATAAAATCTGAATTTTAACTATTCTAAAAAGTCTTCATTTTTATATGTCAGTTCTAATTCAGAGAGAAGAATCTAGGAGAATAATTCAAACACTTATGAATAATATAACATGGGAGAATAATATAAGCACATATAAACACTTGAAATATATCAACATTATTTAGAAGCAATTGAAACTTTACTTTTAAATAGTTTAATAGTTATACAATTCAAAACGTAACTGTGTTTACATGAAAGAATAGTTGGGAAAGGGATTCTACATGATTGCTGGGGACACACTTTGGATAGCAACCCAACAATATCAAAAGGTAGAGCACTTACACTTTGAAGCAGCAATTCTTTAGTGTAACACTATGAGGGGCAAACTAGTGTGTGGAAAGATTGCTTCTGGAGGTTACAATTCTTTCTACCTTTATATCTGTGCATCCTTTTTCTCTTTTTCTTCTCTTTTTGCTTCACTTAGGCTTTGTAATTTCTTGTCTGGAGGATTAGTAAAGGAAGAATGTAAAACAAACAAACAAAGAAACAAAAAACCAAAAAAAAAAAAAAAAACCCAAAAAACAACAGAAAAAACAAAAACCAGCTCCCAGAAGATAAATGTCTTCAAGTTACTTCTCTGGATGCGAAATCAAAGGCTGGAACTTTGGCTAGAAGGACTCCCTGAGGTGGGAATTAGGGTGTGCAACTTCATGGAGTATCATGGGCTATGCCCAGTGGATGTACAGACTTCCTGGGCTAGATAGTTTTTCCTTGTTGCTTGGCATGTGGGAGACGGAGCATTCGCAATCAACCTGCAACTGGATTTCCTGTTTTCAGTGGGGCACGGATGCTGCTCAAACACTATAGATGAGGAGACTATAAGAACAATTCCTCTTTAATAGGGGCCAGCAATCACACTCTGTTTTCATACTGACCCACAGCCCTAGCTGTTAAATTTGTCTTTTTTATTGTGAGATAGGTTCTCTATAAGTCACTGTTATTCAAACTGGTTGCAAACTGTTCATCCTTCTGTCTCATAGTGTTGTGTTTACAGACAGGTGCCATATGTCCACCCACACTGACTTCTTTACCAGTCTGACTGGAATTAAATTGCTGTGAAGGAAATATTCATTCACTTCTGAAATTCACATTTACATCTACATACACTTATAGAAGAATTATCAAGGATCCTGTACGCTCAAAAAATAAATAAAGCAAGGTGTTGTATTTGATCAATTTTTTGCTCTCTCACACACATACATATACAAACAAATATATATGCATAGGCACATGGAGACCTGAACACATATACATCCATGCATACAACCATCCATACATATTAATAAATGCATATATACTTAAATATATAAAAACAGAAACAAACACAATATACATATGCCTGCTTAGGCAGAGTGCAGCGGCAGGGTTTGATCCTCAGCCTGCCATGCCGGCCGCACCTGCAGGGCATGCTGAGATGACAACTGAGACTGGGCATGGTGGTGTTCTCTTGAAATCCCAGCACTTTGGAGACTGAAAACAGGAGTTTTTCACTATGAGTCTGATCTGTGTAGTGAGAGCCTCTAGATCCTGTACTATATATATATATATA
>NW_004524721.1:318856-322816 GCF_000260255.1 Octodon degus
AATAGGGACTTAAAATTTAACATATCAATATTTGATGAAAATACCTGTTCTATTTATGCCTAAGATGTTTGATATTCAGACAGATAGTGAGGTTAACCTCAATTGCCTATGTTGTAGAGTAATAACAATAAACTTCTCTTCTGGAGGGTTAACAACCTAAGTTTCCAGACCAAAATTACAGAAATATGAGATCTTCAAGGACAGGCAACATTTTGGCCCTAGCTTTTCAAGGTCAGTGAAGACTCAGGACACAGAAGAACCTGTACTATAAAATCATGTAACTCAGTTGTGTCAAATTTTCTTATTAAGGAGATTATGGGGCCACAGAAGAAAGAAATCAATGGGGTAGAATGTGTCTAAGGAGAGTCATATGGAGAGAAAACATTCTGTTATGCTTTCACAGTGAGCAAGTTGGTCTAGTAATGGCCGTAACTCATCCAGATTGCTGACACTCTGACACTGACAAAGGATCTACAAACTGTGGTATAGGGTTTCAGGATAAATTCTGAGGGGATCTGACTGACCTTATCAGAAACAGAAGCTACACTTCTTGTTATATAGGTCTTACTTTATCTTGGTCCTATGCATCCAACTGAAAAGTATAAAAATGAAGTATAAAAAGTACAGCAATATTAATATACTGAGCTATAAAAGCCTCAAGTCCACTACTTCTGCCATTGCCTATCTTACAGAAAACCCAATACTATTATGGACTACTGGACTATATTTGAATATTTTGTGAATTTATGTACCTATAATATTTAAATGACATTGCAGTACCCTTCTCTGACAAAACTAAACAAAAATGTGGATACAAATGAACGACCATTTTGCATGTGTATATTCAAAATAGTCAGGAAAGATATACAGCTACATTCTCATAATTCAATGAATAAAAAGTTTTGTTCCAGTAGTGTTTGTAAACAGGATATAATGTCTGCATCTTGTACAGTGAATAACCACTAAAACAACAATATGCAATGTATCAATTATTGACACTGGTACAAATCGGATTTGAAACTGTGTCACTGTTACTTGTTTCTCAATAAAATTTTGGAAAAAATAATTAGAAAAAAAATATTTGAAAAAATGTTCCACTGAACTTGTCATTCAAGAAATGCAAGATAAAATAGCAATGAAATACTGTCTCACCACAGAATTAATAGCTGTCATAAAGAAATCAATTAATGCCAAATTAGCTGATGAGGCTGTGGGTAAAAAGGAACCATTCTCCACTGCTGATGAGAATGTAGACTGGTACAGCCACTAAGGAAATCATTTTGATTACTCCTCAATAAAGTAGGACTGAAGGTTCCAATGAACCCAGGTATTCCCATTCTAGGTGTTTTTCCCATAGAATGGAAAACTTCATAGCACAATTATATATGTTCAGCTATTTTTGTAGCAACACGATTTGTCATAGTCAAATCTTGGAAAAAAACAAATTACCATCACCTGAGAGGTGGATAAGAAAGATGTGGTATTGGTCACCAATTGTGCCTTGCAAGACCACTGACTCAATGTCGGGGCCTGCATGGATCTTCAAGTTCCCTCAGCTTCTGGAGACATTTCCACAGCCCAAAACAGGTGACCAAAGATTTTGCTGGTGGTGTTCAAACAGTAACTTTAATTCCAGGAGATGGTATTGGCACAGAAATTTCAGCTGCAGTTATGAAGATTGTTGACACTGCTAAAGTCCCCTTTCAATGGGAGGAGCAGAATGTCATCGCCATTCAGAGACCTGGAGGAAAATGGATGATTCCCACCAGAAGTGAAGGAGTCCATGCATAAGAAAAAGGTGGGCCTGAAAGGTGCTTTAAAGACCCCCAGTTGCAGCTGGTCACCCATCTATAAATTTGCTGTTGTGTAAAATGTTTGACCTTTATGCCAATATCCGGTTGTGCATCTCAATTGAAGGCTACAGAACCCTTTACACTTACATGAATATTGTTATCATTTGCAAGAACACTGAAGGAGAATATAGTAGGATTGAGCACATGATCATGGAGTGAGTCCTGCAGAGCATCGAGCTTATCACCGAGGAGGCAAGCAAGCACATCACCAAGTTTGCCTTTGAGTACACACAGAGCAACCAGCAGAGCAACGTCATGGCTGTGCACAAGGCCAACATCATGAGTGTCAGTTGGACTTTTTCTGCAAAAGTGCAGGAAAGTTGCCAAAAATTGCAAAGATATTAAATTTAATGAGATATACCACAGTGTGTTTGAATATGTTACAAGATGCATCCCAGTTTGATGACCTGTGTGCTGGACTGATTGGTGGTCTTGGTGTGACCCCAAGTGGCAACATTGGAGCCAACAGGGTGTCCATCTTCAAGTTGGTTCATGGGACAGCCCCTGACATTTCAGGCAAGGATTTGGCCAACCCCACTGCTTTTCTGCTCTGCGCAGAAATAATGTTATTCCACGTGGGGCTTTTTGACCATTTCGTGAAGATCAAAGCCACATGCTTAGCCACAATAAAGGATGGAAAGAGCTTAAAGAAAGATTTGGGAGGCAATTCAAAGTGCCCAGACTTCACACAGAAGAAATATGTTTCCGAGTGAAAAATTTAGATTAATATGTCACCAGTGGTGTGTGCTGCAAACCTAATGGATGCTACCTCATAAACCTCTATGTAGGCAGCTGCTATACTGTATGCATTTGGTTTTTGTCAGCATATTTTACAATATGGCGTTTTTAAAAACCAATCTCTGCAAAGGATGCAGTAGATGTCCCTAACCTGCTTTCAAAGGACTTTTTCTAAGTGCTTATTTTATTTATTAAATGTCTATCTGGTAAACATTGTTTTGCAAGCTCTAAGTGGACTGTATCATTTGCCATTAACCATTTTACACTTTAGTTTAAATAATTTTTCCTCAGCTGTAAATGTTATGATTCAGAATTAATAAGAGAAACCATATAACTTTTTAAACAAAAGTCCTGTCTTTCTTTGGTTTATGAGAAACATAATGGAAATACAGCAGGACATTGACATAATAGCACAAGATGACATTCTTATAAAGCTAAATGGGTACAGGAGAAACTTCCTGGGAAAGTTCACATCTAAAACAACAAAAATGGTGCATTTCCTAGTGATATGGAAAATAAAAGCAGATGCCTCCTTTATATGAATTATTATGAATAAAAATTTCAGATTCAAGAAAAAAATGATGTGGTATTATCATAGAATAGGGCATATATCAGCTATAAAGAAAGACAATCTTGAGGCCTTTAAAGGTAAATGGAAGCAACTGGAGGCTATACTGATAAGTAAAGATAATCAGACTCACATGTGTAAATATAGTATTATCTCAAGATATAATGGACATAGTAAAATGGAAATTCACTGAACAAAAGGAATAAACAGTGAAGATGAGTGAAAGGATACAGAAAAGACAGAAAAAAAGAACTGGGTAAAATTAATGGAAGTATATATACAGGATAGCTGAGATAATTGCAGTGCTAATTTCCATTCCTTTTTTGAAAAAAGCAGTTAAGATTTAAAATTTATGGGTTGACTACTTTGATATGCTAATATCTGCAATCTAAGCAACTACATCAAAGACAGAAATTTGCAATGCAAAAACAATGGTGGAGTACCTCTCATCTTGTTCTTCTAAAAGTGTACCCTTTTGTAATGTCTTGTCAATTATTGCTGTAATCTTTATTTATTTATTTATTTATTTTCTGTATTTTAGGAAAGGGTCTATAGGTTGTTCAGGGTCTTACTACTGGACTGAACTCATAGTGATCCACCTGTTTACAGCCTCCCAAGAGCTGGGATTACAGTTGCAAGCCACAACACCCAGTCTCAATCACCATCTCAATGAGCCTTGGGGATCAAACCCCAGGCCCCTGAGCCTGCTTGAAGGAGCTTTAATCTGCTGAGCTATTTGGCTGGCCCCTATACTCTTTAAAATAAATTAAAGAAGTAGGATTTTCTGCCGAGTTCCGGGAG
>NW_004524721.1:333796-348835 GCF_000260255.1 Octodon degus
TCTGCTGCTCATTTCTCAAAATGCAGGCAAAAATGTTTGAAGAGGAAAACACTGGCCAATATACTTTGAAAATGATACTGTGATTTTCAAATATTTGAGGATTCCTA
This sequence comes from Octodon degus, assembly GCF_000260255.1. Classification (NCBI taxonomy): domain Eukaryota; kingdom Metazoa; phylum Chordata; class Mammalia; order Rodentia; family Octodontidae; genus Octodon; species Octodon degus. The sequence continues at coordinate 333,904 of NW_004524721.1, forward strand.
GAAATCACTTCCATTAATTTTCTCATTGTAAATTTTTAATGTTATCATGATGATTTAATTATACAATCTCACTTGATATTACTGACGAAAAGCTGAATTCTGGAGTATCTTGACAATTTAAGTATAAATAAAGCTGCCCTGATTTTCTGTTTTACCTCTACATATGGAATATAATTTTAGGTCTTATAGATACCATATCTAGAGTGTAACACAAATAAGTAAAATAAATATTTTTAATTGCATTTTCTGTTTTTATTAAATGAATCTTCTAAACACTCTAGTTTTTAATCTCATATCTATCACATATGTTGTGCAGAGTGTATACTCTATTATTGTTCAGACATTACAAAGATATAGAGTGATATGGAAGAAAGTTGGAAAAACTTAATAAGTACAAACTGAAGAGAAGAAAGACTTTTAGCTCATGCCTAAACTTTCTTTTAAAATCTATGTAGTAATATGGCTATGAATTAATGTTGAACTGTTAAATAAGAGTAAATTGGTAGCATGTAGCCCAAAAAATGTCACGATATATTACTTTTTATTCAGAGAAACATTTAATCATATTTTTGCATATTATAAGTTTATGATGATCCAAGACCTAGGTTCTTCTTAGAATGTCAAAAATCAGGCTTCATGTTTAAGCTTCCCTTTAGGGAAGGTGAAATTTTACAATATCTAAATCTGAGGTTTTATATTTTTCCTGAGGAATTTAAAAGTAAAACCTATCATGAAATGTTCTTCTTGAAGGCCAAGAAAAGTAACACCCTATGGGAAATACACAGAGTCAAACCAATGCAAAGAATTCTACCTAGGCATCATGGTGGTGATCCAACATGGTGGGAGCCCAAGAAGAACAGCACATTGCCCACTTCCTTCTTACTTCTGGAATGAGACTTCTTTGCTTTTCACACATGACAGAAATTCTCCAATCACCTCCTAAAACATCCTGTTTGCCCCAATCAGCTCCCAGTGTGCCATTCTGCCCACTGCCAACCACCACCCTGATAAAACCTGACAAAAGCCTGAGATTTCTTTGTCTCAGGTCAGAGAATTCTTGCTTCCCTTTAAGCAGTCCTCCAATGTTGAGCAACAAAGGCCTCTTTTACTTCTCTTCTGTTTTTTATTTGCACTGAAGGAAAAACCTTACATTTTAATGCCACAACTTTGATCAGTTCAATGGTATATCTCCTAGGGGCTAACCCCAGTTTTGAGCTTTCCTGACCAATGAGCCACTTTTTCTTTTTACTTTTTTACTTTCATTTTACCTTTGTCACTTCCAGCCTGCATCCAACACTGGCCAGCCTCAATTCTTACAAGTGAGTCCACTCTCAGCTTGGGAGTTCCTGTCTAATTTTTCTCTTGAGTTATGGGCCCACATCAGTACTCTCTCTTGTCCCAGGCTATTCTCACATTTTCTTACACTCACAACAGGTCATCTCCCTGTCCTTTCATTGATGATTAACTGGACTGGCAGACTCTTTCACTCTGTTATGCTCCAAAAAGAGTGATGGCTCTTTTGGTGGCTGTGTACCAGCTTTGACTTTTTGATTCACCTTTAATTTATTTATTATGGAAAATATTCCTTTCCAATGTCCAAAACACACTCCACTCTGGTATGTCTCAAGGAATCTAAACACCCTCAGTCTCTAGAAAACCATTCAACCAAAAAGATTAATTTTTTACTTCCAAATATCTTGGTACCAATATAAACTTAATGGTGTCCTCTAGCCTAAGGAGGGTACATAGAATATTGATATTCTTCAGGACCTAAATAACTTCTGTTACTGCAGCTACAAATAGAAATGCCTTATATATAGACTTTTATTGATCTCATGATCCACCCCTCCCTCTGAATATTTTTGGCTTTTTCCACAATGCTGGTCCCTTATCTGATCCCTCTCAGGACCCTCTCAATGATATTCCTCTTCCTGATTTCACCTCTCCTCCTCTATACCCACAACTCACCCAGCCTCCTCACTTTCCACAGTAAGATCAGTTAGATCCTCTGCATAACCACCATCATCCTGTCACTTACTCTTTGCCTTCCACTGTCTCCAATTCTTTCCCCTCTTTTGCTCCCTCATTATCTGATTCTCACTCTTCACCACATGAAGCTTCCAATTGTTCTGTCTCTGCTCCATCATCATTTTTCTCTCCACCTCCATACCAGACTTGGTCCCATTCTGCCCTCTCCCACCAACTCGAAATAAGTTTCTTTTTTCTTTTCTGTTTTATTTTTATTTTAGGGAAGGGTTTACAGGGTGTTCAGTGTTTCCCTACTAGATCAGACTCTTAATTTCCATCTCAGTGTGCCCCAGGGGCAGAGCCGCACAGCAGGTCTAGGGATTCAACTCCAGGCCTGTGCAGCTGCTTTCAGGTACTTTAATCTGTTGAGCTATATGGCTGGCCCTTGCAACAAGTTTCTTGCCACCATCTAGTAGTCAACCACCATCTTGTAGTCAGCCACCATTTTTTGGTAAGCAGACACCTTTAGGTCTACAGCTGCCTGATAGTCCACAGCCATCTTCTAGCTAGGTGTCATGCTCTGGTCAGCAGTAACCCTGTAGTTACTAATTCTACTCCATCTTACCAATTTTTGAGACAGCTGGCCCTGATGTGGCAAAGTGATCTCTGTGATTTAGCCTGAACTTTCAGACAACTGATAATATTCCTCCTATTTCTGACTATATTTGTTTTGTCTTTCCTTCAGTACCTGCTGTGATGACATGTTGACCTCTGGCTCTCACAACCAATAGATGTCACCCAAGCAGGGCCTTCCACAGCTCCTAGAGACAATATATTTGAAATCTTCTAAGTGTACAGGACTAGATCCTAAGGGGATAGGATCCCACAAGGTCAACATCACAATGGCAACAGGAGTCAAGTTCTTTGGCCTCTGTTCTTGGTTGCACTGGAGAGCAATATTCAAGCCAGGAGGTGCCCAGACAACTCTATTTCTCCAGACAACTCCATTTCTGATTTAAGCACTTAGAACCAGAATGGTCCTCACAATTTTTGTCACTTACCTATCTCTACCTCACAAAAGGCTCTAAATCTCTAGGTCAAACTCATCTCATTCCTGTCCAATTCCTTTTCCCCTACCTCATGCTATTTTTCATATTTGCTGCCAGCCTTTTGATTGTTTGTCCAGAAGACTTTCAAACACTGCACAAGATTGCTTTCCTAACCTCTGGGGTAATGGCCCTTGGGCTCTCAACTCTCTAATGCCTATCTTAGACAAACACACATTACCAATTAAATGTGATGTTCCTTTTTATCTTTGCCCTCATCCCACTTGCTCCTTGGGTTTCCTCTTATACAATAGCCTATTCAGTGGCCATCTATATGTTTACTTTCAAGAAACAAGATGGGACTAGCTTAGCCCAACAAAATTAGACTTCAGGTCCTCACATTCAATATCCTCTATTGTGTTTCCAACTTTTCTTTCTGATCCTGATGGTGGAAAAGGATTTCTTCAAGTGTTTACTCTCTTCTAGTGCATTTCTTCCTATGTTATATCTTTGCTCACAAAATGAACACTCACTTTCTTTAACACAATCATGCCAAGCATCGCTGCCCCTATTGGGGGTATGAATCAATAGGCTTTTATTTGCCAACCAAATTCTGTAAAGACTCAGATAATCACCTCCATCTCAAGATCACCCAAATAAAATGTGGCCACAACAAATTAATTCATCTTACATTTCACCATTACGAGACACAACATCTTCCCAGTCTCCTCCAAAAGTCATCCTTGGAGATTCTGAGAGTACAATCCAAGTGGCCACGAGGGAGATTTATTATTTACTTTTCAAAAAGATACTCAGTACAAAACACACAGTTTCTCAACTCCCTCACTCATTTTTTTCTCTCCTCCTCCTCCTCTTCAGACCCCACCTCAACTTCTTTACTCCAACTTCTCAATGACATCTTCCAGTGAAAAATGTCACTTAAACCTCTGATGCCACAAAACTCTCTAGTTACTGGCTCTGCCTCCCATTCTAACAAAATCAACAGTGGCCTACTCCATATCTTTAAATGTCTCTTCTTTATTGGCCAACTCAAAAGGAAAAATTCTTGAGTCCTAACACTTAGCATCTAATGTAACTGGCTCATTAACCTTTTCTGCATCTAACATCTAATCCCCTCAGTCTGCCTCTAGGATGGGAAACATGTCCTCTGGCATATGTATCCTCCCTGGCCCCAGCATCTCAGCTCCTCTCTACCCTCCCCATGGACTATTTCTCCCCATGGGAGATAGGTAAATGTCCAGAGGGCATTTACCTATCTCCCATCCACCTGGCAATGTTCTTGAAATCTGTCTATTGTTACTCCACAGGTCTCCTTAAGCAAAGAGGATCAAACCATAACAGACCTTAAAATTTTGCCTCAGAACCATGCAAGATTCAGTAGGGCAATACAGTTCCTACCAGTCCTTGGCAGGTCTATGTCTCTTTTCAGCTATTTTCCTGGGAGTAGAAGGCATCAGCACTATTGCTCACTTCTACTCTCAATTATCCATCAATTTTACTGATGCTATCAGGGAAATCTCAGTGTCCATTGCCCTCCTCCAAACTCAAATAATTAGTAGCAGTGGTTTTTCAAAGTCCCTGAACTCTCAATGTCCTAATAGCTGAAAAGGGTGGTACCTGTGCCATGCTGGAAGAAGAATGTTATTATTTCATTAACCATTCAGGTATTATTATAGATAAAGTAAAAGCACCCAGAGACTTCCTCACCCATAAGTAAACACAGAGTGTGGATTTTTCTTGATCATCCAGGTGGACTACATGGGGACAATGAGTCCCTTTCATCCTTCTCATTCTAGGTCCTCTTGCCATGATTATTCTCTTGTTCCTTTTAGCACCTTGTATTTGTAAACTTTATTTGGGATTTCTCCAATCCAAGATATTGGCCTTCACCACCAAAGAGCTCCTTTTTTCAGCTGAGAAACCTTGCACCAGCTTCTTCATAGGCATGACCCATTGTCCCAACACTTGCCCCTATCATAACACCTCTGTTCATCTGGAAGTAGTCTGAGATAGTCAACATCCCTCTTTAACAACAAAAAAGATGGGAATGGTTTCTAAACTTACAAAACATCTTACTACTTATAATGGCAAGGGCCCAAGATCAATAGCATATGGCCCACTTCATCCTTCTTTCCTTGTTTCTGGAATAAGACTTCCTCTTCTTTTTTTGCATGAGACAGCAACTCCTCAATAACCTCTAAAAACCTCATCCGAATCAGCATACAGGATGTCATACTGTCTACCCCCAAGCTCTCCCATTATAGAACATGATAAAAGCCAGAGCTCTCTTTGTCTGAGATCAGAGGATTCTTGCTTCCCTTTAAACAGTCCTCTGATGTTGAGCAATGAAGACATCTTTTACTTCTCATTTGTCTTTCATTTGTGTGAAGGAAAAACCTTGTGCAAATGCAATTGACCATAAATTGAAAGTGATTTTCATTATTATAGAAATCTAGATAAATCTTTGAAAATACTTTGTTAGCTTAATTTTAAAATGCTCATATATACCTCCATTTTAGATATTTGCTATTCAGATATGGTTGAATATTTTCTTCTTCAGTTCTTGACATACTATATGGTATAGTAGGATATTCTGGTATTTTTCATTCTCAAAGCTCACAACACACACAAAAAGCATTGAGTGGCTATAAAACATTGTCAATATTCTTAATTAGCCTATGGCACCTAAAAGGTGCATTCTGTTACATTTCATGGTATATCTTTGAGACTGATCAATCCCTTGAGAGAACAATGCTTCAATTACAACCATATATTAGCTACAGATTTTAACTTTTTTCTTATTAGCATTTTATTTTTAATGTCTGAAGTACATAATGTACATTCCTTGTCAGGTGTTGCCACACACAAATAACACTATTCATCTCCTTCTCTTCCATCTCTTTGTTATGAATTAAGCACATAAAACCTGGGCACAATGGACAAAGTCAGCTGCACACAAAAATCCAGTGATGTGCCAGAGAATTATATGATCTTCTCAACAATGAAGTAACTCCACTGAGGTCTCAGGAAGGCAGAACAGAGATTCTACTATATAGAGTCTTAGTAATATTTCTAACATATAGAAAGTTCACTCAGGCCAGTGGAAAGGCATGCATGATATGTGTATTAAAATAATCATACATTTTTGATACTAATTTGATAATAATAGCTAGGAAAAATATTTAAAATTCAACTTCTAATTATTAATTCAAGAAGTTCTCACTTCCATCTGAAGAAATGGATATTCTCACAAATAACACTTTTATGATAGATAATCAAAGGCATTAAAAATTCTGGTGACTTCCCTAAGATACATGCAATAAATTACAGAACAGGACCAACTCCTGGGATTTGGAGTCAGCACACAATTTTCTTACACTTTACTGCTTTGCTTATGATGGTCCCCTTTCTTTGTTAGAGGCCCCTGAAGATGAAAAAGATGTATATGAATAACAGATGCCAAATATCTAGTACCTATGTTGTTTTCCCATTTAAGAAGGTACTTTTTGGAGAAAAGAATCATTCAGAAACTAGGGATTTGCCCTTCCTCTTTAATAGTTCGAGTTGGGAAATAAAGGCATTGGATATTGGGGAAGGGAAAGTATTATTTATTTTTACTGCTCAGTCATATATTATATTTGTGGTATGAAACAGATCTTGTACTAGGTAAAATAATGCAGAGATAACATGCATAATTCCTGCCCCTGCAACTCTCACATTTACTAGTTTCATAAATAAATCATGAGAGATTAAAATCATTATTAGCAGAATAACTTCTATACTAGTTTTCAGTGAATATGGGCCTCATGTATGAACTTCAAAATATGTGAATTGAATGCTGGTACAACTGAAAAAGGCACCTTAACTTGTGCTCAATGCCAGAGATTTCAACACATTGCTCAGTAACTGATGGAATGGGTACAAGAAAATCACTTAGGAAAAATAAAAACTCTATAAATATGGGATATGATTACCTGGCTGTGTTTGACAAAGAACACATATTCTTTTCAGAATTATTGAGAACATTCACCAAGAGATCATATTCTAAACCATAAAATGACTTTATGTATGTTTAAAAATGCTGAAATTATCTAGTATTTGCATCATCAACATCAAGGTCCCTCTAATTTCAGGTAGAGATAATTCAGAGGGGACAAGATTATAGCAAATATTTATAATCATGTGATCCTAAGCTAAGTGAGAGTAGCATGTAGTAGACGAATAATCATCAGAACCTCATGTATTACTGGCATGGTAGGAATTAAGGAATTAATAAACATATCCATCAGGAAACATTACTTGTTTTCATGCTTGGGTAATTAGATGAATTCAGTTTATCAATAATAAACATAAAAAAGATTTTTGAGTGAGCCTGTATATCTGGGTCATTGTATTTAGTGATGTATTAACTTTTCTAACTCTGAGAGTATCAGTTTGAACACAACATGTACACTAGAAAAAGACACAAGTCAAGAGCATTTAGATGGTGAGAAACCCACAGCTGTCTGAAGAGTTGGGGGTGAAAGTGTTTGGAGAGTAGATAAGAAGATCTCTCCTTTTGTTTATTCCCTTTCTTTGATCTCAATTCCATCCATTCTCTTAAAAGGACACATACACATTTGTGTATACAAACATGCATGCACACAAACATACACACATGTGTGTATGTAAACACTGTGAGTTGATAAAGTCTCCAAATAAGTATAAAATCTGAACAAGAGCTTTGTTCTTAATGATTTATAAACAGATAAATAATAAACTGTGGACCTTTTTTATGGGGAGTCACTAAGTTACATGGGATGATTTTTAAGATAAATACTGAGTATTTATAATCTAATGGTAAAGATATCCCAATTGTATAGAGTTGCATAAGAAAAATGTAATTGCAAAATAGCTTAAAGAGAAAATTAGGCAAACATCAAGTTCATTTGTGATGTCCATATGTGGAGGTTCTGCACCTTCTGTATGGCTGCAAGATATTTTGCAGTAGATTTAAAGGTAAATGGAAAATAAAGAGACAGGACATAAAAGTTCATGTTTATATTATTTTATACAAAAATTTAACTGTGAATGAAAAAATGTTGGATGAAAGCTGGATGAGAATAATAGTTAAAATATGTTAAATTGGAGACTGAGCCCAAGCCCAGGCCCAGCATTTGTGGGATAGCATCCACGCTTCCCTTTGCCTGATGCATCCCTCCAGAACCAGCCAAAGCCCAATTGTAAGTCCCCTTGTCTTGTTCTCTGGACTCCTCCAGATCTGGCCCAGGCCTGGCATACAGGCCAGGGGGTGAAATGCTGCAGCTGAAGTCCCTGCAGAGACGCTAGGGGCCAGAACCACCCAGACAGTCCAGGAGCAGAACATTTTGCCAAACGGCACAACTTGTTAATTTCCAAGGGCTATTGCAGGAAGAAGCTGAGCACAGCAACCAGACCAAAGACAGACACAACTGGATGAATACAAACTTCATGGATCTGCACCTGAATTTCTTTAGGCACTAAGGTTATAACTGCACCAAAGCTCCACACCAAAGGAGAGAATAGTGCTATACAAAATGACAAAGAGAATAAGCAAAATGCAATCTCAGGCTCTGAGCCCACACAGAATAAATGCAGAATACACTACCACAGAAAAAATAGAGAATCATACAGCTGAAATCACTGAGTTAATAGCACCTGAAATAAAGAAACAACTGTAGATAGGTACAGAGGAACTCAGATAAGAAATATTCTCTGAAATAAAAAAAGAAATCTCTGAATTAATAGCTTCTGAAGTAAAGAATCAAATGCAGAAACATATAGAGGAAATGAGATCACAAATAATATATGAAGTAAAAAAAAGGATACCAAAAATGAAGGAATTAATAACTACTTCTAAATAACACAATCATAAAAAAATAAAGATTAGAAAACAATGAAATCCTTCAGTGAGCAATATTGGAAAGAAATTGATTGCATGAAGCAGAGGCAAAGACATATAGAGGAACTTAAAATCTCAATCAAAAGCTGGCAAAAATGTTTGATGAAACTGAAGATAAACATTCAGATCTTGAAGATGCCATAGCAGCTGCAGAAAAGGTAAGAAAAATCTCCCAAAAATAACTAGGAATGCTGGAAAAAATAATTTGTCGCCTGTAAGATGATGCAAAGAAGAACGTAAGACTAACAGGCATCAATGAGAAAGAAGTCCATACAAATGATATAAAAAGCATATTGTTAGAAGGAATAGCAGAAAACTTTCTCAAAATTGGGAAACAATATGACATTCAGGTAACAGAAGCATACAAAATGACAAAGAATATCAAGTCAATTAATAACACTCCCAGATATATAGTAGTTAAGATCGCAGAAATCCAGCACAAGAAAAATATACTGAAAGCCACTAGAGAAAAAGAAAGAGACCACATTTAAAGGGAAACACATCAGAAAAATGGTAGACTTCTGATCACAAACCATGAAGTCAAGAAGAGCATGGAGAAGAGTACTTCAAGTCTTCTATGGAAACACATTCCAGCCCAGACTACTGTACTTTGCAAAATTCTCTTTCAGGTTTGATGGAGAAGTGAAATACTTCCATGACAAAAAAACACAAGAATTTTAAGATGAAACAGCTAAAACTAAACAGACTATAATAAAAAGATGTTGTAGAGAGGGACCAAAATGATCAGAACTCTATGAATGAGAACAGAGGGAATCCACTAAATAGGGCAAACAATTAAAAACAGGAGAAAAAGGAATAAAGAACAGCAGGAAAATCATGTGTCAATCATAAGCAATACATCTCAATTGTAACCATGAATGTAAATGGACTCAATTCACCAATTAAAAGAAATAAACTGGCACAGTGGATTAGGAAACAAAATCCAACAATATGCTGTATACAAGAAACAAACTTAACTCATGAAGAAATTTATAGTCTTAAAGTCAAAGGATGAAAAACAATAATATATTCCCCAGAACCTCCAAAAAATGCAGGGCAACAATCCTATTTGCAGAGAGTCTCAACTTCAAACCAAGAATGATAAAATAAAATAAAGAAAGCCACTATATACTGGTTAGGGGAAAAATTCAAGAGGAAGAGGTAACTCTCAGAAATACGTACACACCAAACACAGGAGCACCCAACTGTAAAAGAAAAATGTTAATTGACATGAAATATCTACTATACAATGCCACAATCTTAACTGGAGACATTAACACACCCTTATCCTGAAAAGATAGGTCAAACAGACAAAAAATAGCTAAGAAGTAGTAGAACTGAACTAGAGGTTGTAACAAATTGACTTAGTGGACATCTACAGGTGTTCCAATCATCCACAGTTGAATACACATTGTTTGCAGCTGCACATCAGTCATTTTCTAAAATAGGTCACATACTAGTGTATAGGTCATGCTTAAGTATATGCAAGAAAACAATAATTATTCCATGCATATTATCTGACCACAGTACAATAAAACTGGAAATAAATGACAAAAGAAACCAGAAAAACCTTATAAATACATGGAAATTAAACAACACCCAACTCATAAACCAATGGGATATAGATGAATTTAAACAAGACATTGAACAATATCTACAATTCAATGAAAATTCAAGCAAAACCCATCCGAATTTATGGGACGCAATGAAAGCAGTTCTTAGAGGAAAACTAATGGCTGTGAACTTGCACATTAGGAAAACAGAACAGGAACAAAGAAACACACTAATGATGCACCTCAACCATCTAGAAAAAGGAATAGCAAACAAAACCCAAAGCCACAGATGGGAAGAAATCATAAAAATTAGAGCAGAAATTAATTCAATAGAGATGAAGAAAACATTTAAAAGACTTAAGAAATAAAAAAGCTGGTTCTTTGAAACATTCAATAAAAGTGATACACACCTAGCTAACCTCATCAAAAAGATGAAAGAAAAAATTCAAATATAAGATATAAGGAAAGAAAAGGGTGCAACTTCCAAAGATGCAGTGAAAATTCAGAAGTTTATCATTAGCTACTTTGAGTTTCTTTACTCTCACAGAATAGAAGACACAGATGAAATGCACAGATTCCTAGAAAGGTTCATATTATCAAAATTGAATCAAGAAGATATAAAAACTCTTAATAACCGAACAACAGTCAATGAAATACAATATGTAATAAAAAGAAACCCGACAAAGTCCATGTCTTGATATATTCTCAGCTGAATTCTACAAGATATTTAGAGAAGATTTAAACCCTATAGTCCTCAAAATCTTCAAAGAAATTGAAAAAGAAGCACTTTTCCCAAAATAATTCATTGAGACAAGTATTATACTTATACCAAAACCAGAGAAAGAGGCAACTAAAAAGAGAACTACAGCCCAATCACCCTCGCGAACATATATGTAAAAATACTCAATAAAATCCTTGCAAGTACAATACAGCAAATCTTTAAGAAGATTATACACAATGACCAGGTAGGAATCATCCAAGTGATGCAAGGTTGGTTCAATATAAGTAAATCTATAAATGTAATACACTATATCAATACAGCCAAATCCAAAAACCACATGATCATCTCAATCAGTGAAGAAAAGGCTTTTGACAAAGTCCAACACTCATTCATGTTCAAAGTCCTACAGAAAATTGGAATAATGGCCTTTACTTCAATCTGATAAAAGCCATCTATGACAAGTAAATGGCTAATATAATTCTAAATGGGGGAAAAACTGAAATCTTTACTCTCAGATCTGGTACAAGATAAGGATATCCTTTATCACCACTCCTTACATTATAGTTCTGGAATCATTAGCCAGAACCATTAGAAATAGAAAGAAATAAAAGGGATAAGAATAGGTAGAAAAAGAAATTAAATTATCATTATTTGCAAATGATATGATACTTTACTTGGAAGAGCCAAAAAACTCCACCAAGAAGCTACTAGAATTAATACACTAATTCAGTAGCATAGCAGGGTTCAAAGTCAATACGAAAAAGTCAATAGCATTCTGCTACACAGATACAAATGACACTGAGAGGAAAATTAGAAAAACAATGCCTTTTACAATAGTACCAAGGTAAATGAAATACCTTGGAGTTAATCTAACTAAACAAGTTAAAGATATATTCAACGAAAATTACAGTACTCTGAAAAAAGAGATCATAGAGGATTTCAGAAAATGGAAAGATGTTCCCTGCTTCTACATAGTCAGAACCAACATTGTGATGATGGCCATACTCCCAAAATTGCTGTACAGATTTAATGCACTCCCTATCAAACTACTTACAAACCTCACAGACCTAGAGAAATTATTCTTAAAACTTATTTGGAACCAGAAAAGATCAATAAATAACAAAGGCAGTCCTGGGTAACAAAGCAAGTCAAGAGGCATTACAATTCCTGACTTAAAATTATACTACAAAGGTACTGTGATACAGTCTGCATGGCATTGGCAACAACATAGGCCTGACAATCAATGGACTAGCTTAGAATATGCATAAGCATCTACAAACATCCTGAGCCACCTTGCCTTTGAAAAAAGGGCCAAATGTACTTACTGGAGATAAGAGAGCCTCTTTATCAAATGTTACTGGAAAAACTGGCTTCCTTCAGCCTGAAAACTAAAAGTTGACCCAGGTCTATCACCATTCACTATGCTAACATCAAAATGGATTAAAGATCTAAACATTAAAACAAATACTACATCTCTTGGAAGAGACAGTAGGAAGAACTCTTGAAGATATATGGGTATGGAAAAAGTTCATGAACAAAAATCAAATCACATGGGTAATACTTCAAAGAATTAAAAAGTGGGACATCTTCTTATTGAGAAGATTTTGCAAGTTAAAAGAAATTACAAACAAAGTGAAAAGACAGCCCAAATATTTGGGAAACAATTTTAAATAAGACTCAGACAAAGATCTTCTCAATAGACGTTTTAAGGAACTAAAAAACATTAAGGCCCTCAGATTTAATGACCCAATCCAGAAATGAGCATCAGAGATGAACACAAACTTCTCAGAGGACAGAATTATAGAGACAAACAAATATATGAAAAAATGCTCCACGTCACAAGCCATCCATAAGATGCAAATTAAAGTAACAGTGAGATACAATCTCACTCCAGAAAGAATGGCCATCATCAAGAAATCAATGAAAAGAGGCGGGGGAGATGGCTCAGTAGAATAAGCGCTTCCATGGCAAGTGCAAGGGTCTGATTTCAATCCCCAGTTCCGAAAAAAAAAAAAAAAAGAGGAAATCAATGAACAACAAATGTTGGAGACAATGTGGGTAAAAATGGAACACTTCTCCACTGCTGGTGGGAACGTAGACTGGTGCAACCATTATGGAAAGCAGTGCGGAGACTCCTTAAATGACTAGGACTTGAAATCCCATTTAATCCTGCTATCCCCCTACAGTGAATTTTACCAGAGGAAATGAAAACCTCATTTCATATAGATATATGTGCACCATTGTTTATAGTGGCACATTTAGTGGTAGCCAAATCCTGGAAAAAACCAAAATGCCCGTCATCTGAGGAATGCACGAAAATGATGTGATAGTTTTATACAATGGAGTATTACTCAGCTGTAATGAATGATAAACTTGAATCCTTCATATTTACGTGGATGCCACTTGAAGATATACTTTTGAGTACAATAAACAAGATTCACATCTGTAAATATCATATAGTCTCGCTAGTGTGTAAACTCAAAAGAAGAAATAAAAATATAAAGGTATAATAATTAAGTGGAAAGTGAGAATTTAAGGATTAAACAATGAAGAAAGGGCCAGGTAGGAAAGGTGACAAAGGCAAAGCCATACATTTATAAGTACAAGATGGTTCAAAAAATGATCCTGAGAATTTTATGCAGGTTTTTGAAACCAGTGTTTAATTGGTAGGATTCTCACCCTGACTAAATATACATGCTGATACCTGTGAACTAAACAAATACACTGAATAGCAATGTGCAATAGTAGGCTCATGCTTGGAATGCCTGGCATTCTGGTCTTCTATAGTGGACTTCTTGTCAACTCACATCAATCACTGCTATACTGTCTCTCCAGGAAATATTTACTTTTAAAAAGGTTATAAATGAAAACAAGAGAGAAGAAAAAATTGTCCTGCCACAATGTTGTATATCTTTACATTTACAAATTTTTGTTTAAAAATATGTAATTATTCCAATTTTTTAATGTTTTTATTTCCTTTTTCTTTTTTCTTCACATTCTGTAGGAATTTAAAGTTTAACATATTAATACTTGAGGGAAAATACCTGTTCCATGTTATGTCTAAGAAGTTGGATATTGAGCCAGATAGTGCAGTTAAGCTCCACTTCCTATGTGGTAGGGTAATAATAATAATAATAATCTTCTCTTCTGGAGTGTTAAAAACTGAAGTTTTCAGATCAAAAATTAGAGAGAAAGAAGGGTTGCAAGGACAGCCAACATTTTGGCAATAGCCTTTCAAGGTCAGTGAGAACTCAGGGCATAGGAGAACCTGTACTGTAACATCCTGCATTCTTCGTTCTGTCCCAAATGTTCTGATCAAGGAGATTATAAGGCCAAAGGGGAAAGTGTTCAGCGATATAGAGTGTGCATAAGGAGAGTCACAAGAAGAGAAAAACACTTTCTCAGGCTTTCACAGAGAGCAAATTATCGATCAAGCAATTGCTGTGACTCATCCAAATGACTGTCACTGACAAAGGGTCTACAAACTGTGGTACATCATTTCAGGATAAATTCTGAGAGGATTTGACTGACCTTGTAAGGTACAAAAGTTACATTTCTTGATATGTAGGTGTTAATTCATCTTCACCTGAATCCTACAGTACAAAATTATAATAATGAAGTAGAAAATGTAAAATCATATTAGTATTCTGAGGTGTAAAAGGCTCAAGTCAATAACATCTGACATTTGCCAGTTCTGCTGATA
>NW_004524721.1:358689-364888 GCF_000260255.1 Octodon degus
ATTTCAACACTGTGACATCGGCAATATGCCTTTATTTTATTTTTTTCCATTATTTCATTGAGAAACAAACAGCAATGAAACAGTTTCAAATGAAATTGTTAGGACAGCTTCAATAATTAACACAGTGCATACTGTCTTCCTAGTAATTCTTGTTGTATAAGATGTAGACATGATATCCTATTTATAAACGTTATTAGAACAAACCCTCTATTAATTGAATTAAGAGAATGCAGCTATATATGTACCCTAACCAATTTGAATACAAAGATACAAAATGGTCATCCATCTGTATCCTTTTTTTTTTTGTTTAGTTCTGTCATTCAAATATTATAGGTGTGTGAACTCAGTAAAATATTCCAAAATAGACCAGTAGTCCATAATAGTATTGGATCATCTGCTTGACTGGCAATGTCAGAAGTTGTTGACCTGAGTCTCCTACAGCTCAAAATAACAACATGGTTTTACTTCTTATGCTTCATTTTTTATACATTTCTGCTGGATGGTTAAGACCAAGATGAAGCAAGACTTATGTAAAAAGGATTGTAGTTTTCATATCTAATAAAGTCAGTCAAACCCTTCAGGTTGTATCATGAGACCCTGTACCTCGGATTGTAGGTCCTTTGTCAGTGTCAGCCATATGGAGGAGTCACGGACATTACTTGGCCAATTTGCTCTCTGTGAAAGCCCGAGAAAACGTTTTCTCTCCATGTGACTCTCCTTAGGCACACTCTACATCATCAATCACTTTCTTCTTTGGCCCCATAATCTTGATCAGAAAATTTGGGACTCAACTGAATTACATGATGTTACAGTACAAGTTCTCTTATGTCCTGAGACTTAATTGACCTTGGAAGGCAAGGGCCAAATTGTTGGCTTTCCTTGTGGCCCTCCTTTTTCTCTAAGTTTGGTCTGCAAAATTAGTTTGCTAACACTCCAGAAGAGAAGCTTATTATTATTACCATATGACAAACGCTTTTGAGCTTAACCTCACTATCTGTCTGAATATCAAACATCTTAGGTATAACATGGAACAGGTGTTTTTCATCAAGTAATGATATTTTTACCTTTAAGTTCCTACGGAATATGACAGAAAAAATTTAAAAATTTAAAATATTTTAAAAAATAGGAATAAAGAATTTTGTATGTTTACACATAAGTCCAGAAATCTAACCATATGCAGCATTGTAGCAGGACAGTCCTGCAACATGCTTCTTCCTTTCTGCTGCCTTCATTCATCACCCCTTTCCTTTTTAAACAGTCATCTACCTGAGAGACAGCACTGTAGCAACTGGTGTCTCATGACAAGAAGCCTATATTCTGAAGATCTGAATGACAGGCACTCCAAGCATGAACCTACTATTACAAATTGTCATCTTTAGTGCAGTTGCTTAGTTTACAGGTGTCAACATATATAGTGACATAGAGAATCCTTCCAATTAACTGCTAGATTCAAAAATCTTCTGAAGATTCTCGGGATCATTGCCTTACCCATCTTGCACATATAACTGTATGGCTTGCCTCTGTCATCTTTCCTAGCTCTTCTCCTTGCTCTCTCTACATTGTCTAGTCCTCAGGTTTTAGCTTTACTTTTAAGTGTATTATACCTTTCTATTTGTATTTTTTTTTTCTTTTGAGTTCTTATACTAGGGTGACTCTATGATATTCATACATTTGTGTCTGGTTTATTTCACGTATGAGTATATCTTGAAATGGCATCCACTTAAATATAAAGGCTTTGAGTTCATCATTCTTTATAGGTGAGTAATACTCCATTATATAAAAATACATTTTTTTCATGGATTCCTAAAATGATGGGCATCTTGGTTTTTTTCAAGATTTAGCTATCACAAATTGTGCTGCTATAAACATAGGTACACATACATCACTATGATATGATGTTTTCAGATACTCCAGGAAAATTCCTAGTAGTGGAATAGCTGGTTTAAATGGAATTTCCAGACCAAGTTTTCTAAGGAATCTCCACACTGATTTCCATAACAGTTGCACCAGTCTATATTCCTACCAGCAGTGGAGAAGAGTTCCTTTTTCCCCACAGCTTCTCCAATATTTGATGTTGGCTGATTTCTTCATGGGGGGGCTTAAATTTCTTTTTCCCATTTGTATTTCTGATTTGTTTGATTGTATTTTTTATTTTATTTAATTTTTTATGTATCTAATTTATTTTTTAATTATTTAAATTAATTTTAATGAGAAAGAAATAGCAATGAGGCAGTTTTAAAACAGGTTAGTAGGACAGTTAAAAAAAAACTAATACATTGCATAATGTTGTCTTCGTAGCAGTTATTCAGAGTTCAAATACAGACATATTATCTTGTCTAAAAACTGTTAGTACAAATCTTTGTTCTCATTGGCCTCAGGAAAAAATAATACAAAACTGCAAAGCGATGCAAAGGTGAGCAACATGAGACTAATAGGCATCAATGAGAAAGGCAGAGCCAATACAAATGATATAAAAAGTATATGGAGAGAATAAATAGCAGAAAACTTTTGAAATATGGGGAAACATTCTGACATACAGGTAACTGAACCATAAAAATCAAATAAATTCAACCCAGTTAAAAACAGAAACAGACATATAATAATCAAGGTTCTAGAAATCCAGAATAAGAACAATATTCTAAAGGCAACTAGAGAAAAGAAAATCACATTTAAAGGAAATCCCATAAGAATAATCACACAAATCTCTTCACAAACCTTGAAGTCAAGAAGAGCATGGAGCAGAGTACTTCAAGTCCTCTCTGAAAACAAACACCAGCCCATAGTACTATAACTTGCAAAACTCTCCAAGTTTCATAGAGAAGTGAAATACTTCAATGACAAAGAACAACTAAAGAATTTCATGATGAGAAAGTTAACCCTACATAGATGACTAAAAGATATCTTAGAGAAGAATATAAATGACCAGAAATATAAGAATGAAAAGATAAAGAACACAGAACATAGGGCAAAAAATTAAACAGCAGAAAAAAGCATAAACAACAGCAGTCAAATAACGGGTCAATCGTAAACCAACATATCTCAATTATAACCATCAATGCACAGTGAATTAAGATGCAAAATCCAACAATATACTGTACACACTAAACACTCTTAACTCATAAAGAAATTCATAGGCTGAAAGTCAAAGAATGGAAAACAATACAAAATAGACCAGCACCTTAGAGAAAAGCAGGGATAGCAATTCTGTATTTCAGACAGTCTCAACTTGAAACAAAGAATGATCAAGTGAAATAAAGAAAGCCACTACATACTTGTTAGGGAAAAATTCAAGAAGAAGTGGTAACACTCATAAATACATGCGCACCAAACATGGGATCACCTAATTATATAAGAAAAATCTTAATGGACATTGAAAATCTACTATTCAATAGCACAAATTTAACAGGAGACTTTAGCACTCTTTTATTGGAAAAAAATAGGAGGGAAGCGGAAATATAATTAGAAAATAAGCAGCAGAACTGAACGCGAACTTGGAACAAATGGATTTAGTGGATATAGAGAGTGTTCCACCTAACCAAACTAAGTACACATTTTTTACAGCTGCACATGGGACATTTTATAAAACACACAGCATAATATTTCTTAAGGCATGCTTCATAATATTTCTTAAGTATATGCAAGAAAACAGAAATTAAGCAATGCTTATTATCTGACCATAGTGAAATGAAACAAAATAAATGACAAAAATACCAGAATAGGGGCCGAGGAGATGGCTCAGTGGAATAAATGCTTCCCTGGCAAGAGCAAGGGTCTGAGTTCAATCCCCGGTTCCGAAAAAAAAAAAAAAAAAAAAAAAAAAAAAAAAAAAAAAAAGAGAAAGAAACCAGAATAAACCCATGAATAAATGGAAATTAAACAATACCCTCCTCGTCAACCAATGGGGCACAGAAGAAATTAAACAAGAAATTAAACAATCTCTACAATTCAATGAAAATCCTACCACAAATTATGGGAATTAATTGGATGCATTGAAAGCAGTTCTTAGAGGGAAATTTATAGCTATGAACACATCAAGTAGTAAAACAGAATGAGAACAAATAAACACCCTAACACCTCACTGCCAACATCTAGAAAAGATATAGCAAAGAAAACCCAAAGCCCAAAGATGGGAGGACATTATAAAAATTGGAGCAGAATTTAATATACTTGAGATGAAGTAAACAATTCAAAGAATTAATGAATCAAAAAGCTGGTTCTTTGAATGACTAAATGAAATTGGTAAGCCCCTAGCTAACCTCATTAAAACAGAAGAAAAGCCTCAAATACAAGCAATAGGGAATGAAAAGGATGATATTTGCACAGACCCAATGGAAATTCAGAAGATTATCAATAGCTACTTCGAAAACCTTAACTCTCATAGACTAGAAGACACAGAAGAAATAAAAAGATTCCTAGAAAGGTTCAAATTGCCAAAACTGAATCAAGAAGGTATTACAATTCTCAATAACCCAATAACAGCCAATGAAATACAAAATGTAATAAAAATAAACCTACCAAGAAAGAAAAGTGCAGGTTTTGACAGCTACACACCTGAATTCTGCAAGAAATTTACAAAATACATAATCTCATTACTACTCAAAATTTTCAGAGAAATTGAAAAGGAAGTAATCCTCCCATATAATCTTTCCTGGAGGCAAGTTTTATATTGACACTAAAACCAGAGAAAGACATAATTAAAAAACAGAACTACAGGTCAATCTTCCTCATGACCATAGATTCAAAAATCTGCAATGAAATGGTAGCAAATAGAATACAGAAATCATTAAGAAGATTATACACCATGACCCGTAGTATTTATCCCCAGGATGTAAGTAGGATTCAATATATGCAAATCTATAAATGCAGTACACTATATCAATACAGCCAAATCCAAAAACCACATGATCATCTCAATCGATGAGGAAAAGGCTTTTGACAAAGTCCAACACTCATTCATGTTCAGAGTCCTATAAAAAATTGGAATAAATGACCTCCACCTCAATGTGATAAAAACCATCTGTGACAACCCAATGGCTATAATGATTCCAAATGGGAAAAAGCTGAAATCCTTTACTGTCACATCTGTTACAAGACAAGGATGTCCTCTATCACCACTCCTTACAATATAGTTCTTCAATTATTAGCTAGATCCATTAGAAAGTGTGAGAAATAAAAGGAACAAGAATAGGAAAGGAAGAAGTTAAAATATCATTATTTGCAGATGACATAATACTCTATATGGAAGACCTGAAAAATTCCACTAATAAGCTAGGATAATTAATACAAAAATTTGGTACCTTAGCAGGATAGAGAGTCAATACCCAAAAGTCAATAGCATTCCTCTACACAGAAAACAAACACACTGAGAGGGAACTTAGAAAAGTAATACCTTTTACAATAGCATCATAGAAAATGAAATATTTAGGATTTAAGCTAACTAAAGAAGCAAAAAACATATTCAATGAAAATTACAGTGCCCTGAAAAAAGAGATCACAGTGGATTTCAGAAAATAAAAAGTTATTCCCTTTTCTGAATATATAGAACCTATGTTATGAAGATGGCCATACTCCTAAAATTTTTTATACAGATTTAATGCAATCCCTATCAAAATCCCATCACCATACCTCACAAACCTAGATAAATCATTCCTAAAATTTATTTGGAACTAGAAAAGACCTAGAATAGCAAAAGAAATCCTGGGTAACAAACACAAAGTGGGAGGCATTACAATTCCTAACCTGCAATTGTACTACAAAAGTACTGTGACAAATTTATCATATTATTGGCAAAAATTCCTGAGGATCAAGGAAATAGATTTGAAGATGCTGAAACCAGTACAAACACACTCAGCCATCTTACTTTTAACAAAGTAGTCAAACATGCTTACTGGAAGATAGATAGCCTATTAACAAATGGTGCTGAAAAAAATGGCTCTCTACGTGTCGAAAACTAAACATGACCTAGGTCTATCACCATGCAATAAACTAAAGTAAAAATATATTAAACCTCTAAACATTAAAATAGAAACACCAAAACTCCTGGAAGTGAAAGTAGGAAGAACTTTTTTTTTTTCAAAGTTTTATTGATAAACAGATAACAATGAGACAGTTTCAAATCAAATTGGAAGTACAGTTTCAACAAATAATACATTGCATATATTCTTCTTAGTGGTTAATTGCTGTACAAGATGCGGACTTG
>NW_004524721.1:370947-384459 GCF_000260255.1 Octodon degus
AACACAGATGTTATTAATTCAGGGATTTCTTTTTTCATTTCCAATCTGAGGTCTTCTATATCTTTCTGCAGCTGTTTTATTTCAAAAGCTGTTGATTCATTGCTTTCAGCTGTGTGATTTCCAATTTGTTCTGTGTTAATGTCCTCTGCACTTGTTATGGGTGGGTTTGGTTTCTGAGGTTGCATTTTGTTGCTTCTCATCTTTTTGTGTAGCACTGTCTTCTGCCCTTTGTTGTTGGTCTTTGCTGTAGTTATAACCTTCACACGTACTGAAGTTCAGGTGGAGCTCTACAGAGTCTGGACTGATCCACCTGCATCTGGCTTAGGTCTGGCTTCTGTGCTCAGATCCTTTCTGCTGCGGACCTGGGCTAGGACTTTGTCTGGGCATTCCAGGACTTGGCAGAAATTCCTACTTGGCGCGAGGCATGGGGAAGGTAAGGTGGAGTGGTGGGGGTCTGCCCGACGGGGTGGGAGAGTGTCCAGCCCACGCTGCGCCTGGGTTGGGACTGGTCCCACTGGTGCAGGGTAGCAGGAAGCTCTCCACACACTCATGTGACCTGGCCTAGGACTGGGCCTGGGGGTTCCCGGATCTCGGCAGAATTTCCTACTGGGTTGGTGGGGTGAGGGAGGTACTGCGGAATGGTGGGGGGTCGCCCGAGGGGGTGGGAGAGGGTCCGGCCCACACTGCGCCTGGTCTGGGACTGGTCCCGCTGGCGCAGGGTATCAGTAAGCTTTCCACACACTCACTGGACCTGGGCTAGGACTGGGTCTGGAGGTTCCCAGAAGTCGGCAGAAATTCCTACTCGGCGGGAGGGGTGGGGGATGTATGGTGGAGTGGTGGGGGGCAGCCCGAGGGGGTGGGTGAGTGTCTGGCCCTTGCTGGGCCTGGGCTGGGACTGGTCCCTCTGGTGCAGGTTAGCAGGAAGCTCTCCACATACTCACCGGACCTGGGCTAGGACTGGGTCTGGGGGTTCCTGGAAGTAGGCAGAAATTCCTACTCTGCAGGAGGGGTGGGGTAGGTATGGCGGAGTGGTGGAGGTTTGCCCGAGGGGGTGGGAAAGGGTCCTTTCCACGCTGTGCCTCGGCTGGTACACTTCCCGCAGGCGCAGTGTAGCAGGAAGCTCTCCACACACTCACTGTACCTGATCTTGGACTGAGGAAGTACTTTTGAAGACATAGGTTTAAGCAAGCTTTGCCTGAACAAAAATCAGGCTGCACGGGTAATACTTGAAAGAATTAACAACTATGACCTCCTCTTATTGAGAAGTATTTGCACATCAAAAAAAATTACAAACAGAGTGAAAAGACAATCCACAAGTTGGGAAAAATCTTACCTAATAGGTACTCAGACAAAAGTCTCTCCAGAATTTGTAAAGAAGTAAATAACATCAGGGCCCCAAAATTAAAAGACTCAATCCAGAAGTTGTCATCTGACATGAACACAAATTCTCAGTGGAAAAATTACTAGGAGATAACCAATACATGAAAACGTGCTGCACATCACTAGACATCTGTGAAAGGCAAAGGAAAACAACCTTGAGATAACATCTTACCCCAGAAAGAATGGCTATTATAAAGAAATCTACCACCAACAAATGTTGGAGAAGCTGTGGGGAAAAGAGAACACTTTTTCACTACTGGCAGAATTGTAGATTGTTTCAACCATTATGAATATCAGTGTGATAATGCCTCAGACAACTAAAATTGGAAATCCCGTTAAATCCAATTATCCCTCTACAGAAAATTTTCCAGAAAGGACTGAAAACATCATATAATACTGATATAAATGCTCCTATGTTTATAGCAGTACAATTTGTGATAGCCAAATATTGGAAACAGCCAAGGTGCCTGTCACCTAAGGAATGGATGAAAAAGATGTGGTATTTTTATACAATGGAGTATTACAGAGCTATAAAGAATGACAAACTCAAAACCTTCATATATAGGTGGATGCATCTTGAAGATATACACATAAGTGAAATAAAACAGACCCACATGTATAAATATCATATAGTCTCCCTAGTATAAGAACTCAAAAGAAGAAATAAAAGTTGAAATGTATAACACAATTAAGTTGAAAGTGTGAACTGAAGGATTAATTAATGAAGAGATGGCAAGGAGAAAAGCTAGGAAACATGACAGCGGCCAAACCAAACATTTATATACACAAGATGGATAAGGCAATGATCCAGAAAATCTACATAATCTTTTTGAAACTGGCAGTTAATTGATGGATTCTCACCCTGAGTAAATCTATATGATGTTACCTGTGATCTAAGCTACTGCACTGAAAATAGCAATGTATAATACTAGGACTATGCTTGGAATGCCTATCATTCTGGTCTTCTAAAAGTGTTTTGCTTCTAATGTCATGTCAATTACTGCTATACTTTCTCTCAAATAAATGTTTCTTTAAAAAAATGAAGAAAAAAGGTAATTAATGAAAACAAGAAACAAGAAAAATATGTCATAGGACTGTGCTGCTACAATGTTGTATATAGTTAGGTTTCTAAATTTCTGTGTAAAGAATTATAATTGTTTATTTGTGTTTTTTACTATTATTCTCTATAGTTTCATGTTTTTTTTTATATTTCACATTCTGTAGGGATTTAAAGTTTAGCATATCAATGATTGATTGAAAACATCAGTTCCATGTTATATCTAAGGCATTTGATGTTCAGGTACTGATGTTAAACTCAACAGCCTATGTTTTATGGTAATAATATCATTAACCTTCTCTTCTGGAGGATTAACTACTTAAGTTTGCAAACCACAAAATTAGAGAAAAAGGAGGTATACAAGGATAGCCAACATTGTTTCCCTAGGCCATCAGTCAGTGAGAACTCAGAACATAAGAGAACCTGTTGTGTAACATCCTGTAACCTAGTGGTATTCCACATTTTCTGATAAGCGAGATTATGAGGCCACAACAGAAAGAGATTGACATTGCAGATTGTGCCTTCTAGGAATCTGTCCCTTTCTTCTGTGTTTTCAATTCTATGAGAGTAAAAATTCTCAAAGTAGCTATTGATGATATTCTGAATCTCCACTGGATCTGTGGTAATTTCACCATTTTCATTCCTTACTGCTTGCTTTGGAGTTTTTGTTTCCTTTTTTTGATGAGTTTAGCTAGGGAATTATCAATTTTATCTAATGTTTCAAAGAACCAGCTTTTGCTTTGTTAATCCTTTGTATTGTTTTCTTCATCTCAATTGTATTAATTTCCATTCTAATCTTTATAATTTCTTCCCATCTTTGGGCTTTGGATATGGTTTGCTGTTCCTTTTCTAGACATTTGAGGTGCAGCATTGTGGTATTTATTTTTCCTGTTCTGCTTTCCTAATGTGTGAATTCACAGCTATAAATTTCCCTCTAAGAACTGCTTTCTTTTTGTCCCATAAATTTTAATTATATGTGCTTGGATTTTCATTGAATTGTAAATATTGATTAATTTCTTGTTTAATTTCATCTGTAACCTATTGGTTGCTGAGGAGGGTGTTGTTTAATTTCCATTTATTTATGGGTTTATTCTGGTTTCTTTTATCATTTATTTACTGTTTCATTACACTGTGGTCAGATAATATGCATTGTTTAATTTCTTTTTTCTTGCATATTCTTAAGCATGAACTATGCACTAGTATTTGGCCTATTTTAAAAAATGTCCCATGTGCAGCAGCAAAAAATGTGTATTCATTTGTGGTTTGGTTGAACACCGATTATGTGCGCTAAGTCTATAAGTTCCAGGTTCCAGTTTTGCTATTTCTTTCCTAATTTTTTTTCAGATTAACTTTTCTTTGGGGGTACAATTGTGTTAATGCCTCCTTTTAAGACTGTGGTATTGGATAGTAGATTTTTCATGTTCATTAAGATTTGTCTTATGTAGCTGGATTCTCCCATGCTGGGTGCATACATATTTATGAGAGTTACCTCTTCCTCTTGAATTTACCCATTAACCAGCCTTCTTTATTTAATTTGATCATTCTTCATTGGAAGTTGAAACTGTCTGCAAACAGGATTGCTAAGCCTGTTTTTTTCTGAGGTGTTGACTCATGCAGTTTTGTTTTCCATCCTTTTACTTTCAGCCTATGAATTTCAGTATGAGTTAAGTGTGTTTCTTTTATATAGATTGTGGTTTGATTTTGCTTCCAATTCCATGTGTCAGTCTATCTGCTTTAATTGTTGAATTGAGTCCATTTACATTGATGTTTTTAATTGAGATGTATTGAATTTTGATTCACATGTTATTTCCCTGCTATTGTTTGCCCCGTCTTCTCCTGTATTTAATTGTTTGTCCTATTTGCTATGTTCTTTCTGTTCTCATTCGTCGAGTCCTGGTTATTTGGGCCCTTTCTAGAATATCTTTTAGTAGTCTATATAGGGTTGGATTTTCCATCGTGAAATTCTTTAGTTGTTCTTTGTCATTGAAGTATTTCACTTCTGCATCGAACTTGAAAGAGAGTTTTGCAAGGCATAGCATTTTGGGCTGGAGTTTGTTTTCATGAGGATTTGAAGTACTTTGCTCCATGCTCCTTTTGTCTACATGTTTTGTAAAGAGAAATCTGCCATTATTTTGATGGGTTTTCTTTTAAATGTGATTTTTGTCTTTGCTCTAGTGGCTCTTAGTATATTGTTCTTGTGTTGTATTTCTCGAATCTTGAGTATAATATATGTCTGTTTGTGTTTTTAATTGCTTTGATGTTATTTGGAGTTCTGTATTCTTCAGTTACCGAATGTCAGATTTCCCCCATATTTGGGGAGGTTTCTGCTATTACTTCTGCCAATGTTATTTTTATATCATTTGTACTGACTCCTTCTTTCTCATTAGTACTTATTGGTCTCATGTTGTTCATCTTTTCATCTTCTTGCAGATGTTGAATTACATTTTCCTGCATCCTAATTTTTTTAAGAATTCCTTTCTTACTTTTTTATTAGCTGCAACATTGTCTTGAAGATCTGAAACTCTATCTTCACTTTCATTCATGTGGTTTGTCCTGCTTCTGTTTGAGATTTTATTTTCCTGTATCTCTTTGACTCTGCTTCATGCAATCTATTTCTTTCTTACATTGGTCATTCAAGGATTCTATCATTTTTCTATTCTATAATTTTATCAGTGTCTTCTTTAGAAGCTGTTATTATTTCACCACATTTAGCCTTCTGTTTTTTACTTCAGAGATTATTTCTCATCTGATTTCCTCTATACCTTTATGCTATTGTTTCTTTTCTTCAGACACTATTAATTCAGATATTTCATTTGTGTGATTCCCAGTTTCTTCTATGCCAGTTTTTTCTGCATTTGTTGTTGGTGAGTTTGTCTCCTGGGATTGAATTTCCTCTTTTTCTTTGTCATTTTGCTTTTCACTGTCCTCTGAACTTTGGTGTAGAGCTTTGGTACAGTTATGTGCTTATCACCTACCGAAATTCTTACCAAGAGAGATTATGTGTTTAAGCCAGTTCTAATTTTGTATTTATAGACTGCAATTAGAAATATTAGTAATCAGGAATGATATTCAGGAGTTGACAAAGTTTTGTAACTGATGGGTTTGTATTTTAGAGAGTAAAAGCAACCATTATGTCTGTGTAAGCAAGCAGATATTAAATTTGTATTTCAGTTAGTTCCCCTTAGTTTTGTCTGATCACCTCCCCTTGATGTACTTGGGGTCTTCCAGGCAGACTAATTCACCAGGTTACCTATTTCCCCCTCTGTAGATGAAGAGATGAAGAAAGAGAACACTCTCATAGTTCTGGGTCTAGAAAAGTGCCTCAGATTAATGGTCTGGATCTACCAAGTGTGAAGTAGTCCAGATATGCCTAGCTTGGGTCTGACTGTTGTGCTGTCAGCTTCTTCCTGCTGCAGCCTTGGTAGTGAACCCCCCCCCAAGCCAGACCTGGGCTTGGTCTGGAGGGATCTGGAAGGTGTTGTTTGAAAGCGCTTTCATACATGCAGGGCCTTGGCTGTGTCTTGAGTGGTCTGCCAGGTGCAGAGTGAAAGGTCTCACTCACACACTGGGCCTGAGATGGCTATGTAGCCATCAGTCGGGCATAGAATGGAAGCTTTCACATACAGGCTGGGCTTGGGCTGGGTCCTAAGGGACTGGCAGACATGGAAGAGAAGGTTTCTCACACATGCCATGCCTGGGATATGTCTGGAGAGGTCTAGTAATGTGGACCAGAATTTCTCACACACATGCCAGGCCTGGGGGGTGGTGCCTGGAGGTGATCCAGGAGGCACAGAGTGGAAGGTCTTACTCACATGCTGGTCTTGGGATGGGTCCTCAGGTGAAAAGGCTTTTTTATGTATAAAGTACAAGGTCCACAAGGTCTCACTACACGGTTTGGAGTCATAGTGATCCCCAGTTTGTTTTTTGTTTTTTTTTTTTTTCTCCCAAATGTTGGATAACAGGTGTGTGCCAACAATCCCAGTCTCAATCACAGTCTCTGCATCCCTGGGTATGGGGGTCATACAGCAGGCCTAGGATGGAACTCCTAGTCCCTGAGTCTGCCTCAGCAGGCATTTGAATCCACTGAGCTACCTGACCAGCCTGGTTGTGTATTTTTAATAAGTCGTCTTTATATATTTTTATGCTGAAGGAAAAATTCCAGTAGGAGTATAAATAATTGATATAAACAAAAGGTGGGGTATAATCAATGGAATATGGAATCACAGAAGAATGGGTCACGAATGTGATGAGTGAAAGAATCATCTTTTAGTGATTATAATCTCACATTAGCACATTTCCCTTGGGTTTCCATACAATAATTTTAAGCAGTCTTCATGTGAAAGCCATTTCTTTCTCAAGGGAAGTAGGGATTTTGCCCTTCCTAACACTCTATCCTGTAAGCACTGTGTATAATAACAGAGAACTACTAAGCTTCTCAATGATAATATTTAGAAATATCAGTGACTCTAACAAAACTTAGGAAAACAGTCAAGGAAAGAAGTTTCCCTATATCCTTTAACCAATAATCCCTATTAAAGACTTAATAAAGATCCATTGGGTCAATTCAAAACCTTTCTCCTTCCAGTCCCTTCATTTATGTTTACCTGCCATGTTCTCCATTCCTTCCTGGTCTTGTTGAACTCTGTATTACTCCTACTGAACATCTGAAAATGAAGAATTTCTAATGTTGGAAATAAGTATATTGAGAAAGAAATGAAAAATCTGTAGGGAGTGGCTGAAACTGCAAATCAATCACACTTGTGGGCTAAATCTAAGCTGGTCAAGAAAACTGAGAGTTCCTCCACAATTTCAACTTGCAGGCAACTTGGTAGGCAGAGGTTGAAATTGACCTCAACCTCCTGAAAGTATAAATAAACACACTACTGTGGTTGAGGAGTTTCTTTCCTCCCTACTAGTGAGAGGACTCCACCTGACCTCGGTTTTTGTCTCTTATCTTTGTTTTCCATTCTCTTGTCATTTTCTCCCACCCAGGAACATCAAGATTTGCTCAGATAGCAGTAGAACTCAAGGATTCTATGAAGCTTTTTGGAGTTGAAAATGCTCTATGCTCTATATATGCAAAGTTAAATTTGTTTTAAAATGTTCTCTACATTCACTATATGCATGAAGTGTTCTATTAGTCAAAGAGTATTATGGATAATGAAAGAAGAACCACAGATATAATCACCTCATCTTCGTTTATTCATAGAAAATGTCAGAGCCTAGTTCTTGTATGGATATATTCCTATTTATAATAAATATTTAAATTAACTCTTAGATTATGGTACAAAGAATGGAAAGTTTATCTCTTCTGCCATGGGCTGGGACTATACTGAAGTTACAAGACTGACCACTCTTTGCCCAGGGCAATTTGACAACACCTTCATAGGTGTTGGTGGACAGCACCTATGAAGGATGTGATGCACTCTTCTTGTGGAAAAAGAACATGCTTAAGTCTCATCAACAGAGAAACAGTGAACTTAGTAGATCCAGATTCTTCTTTTGTAATGTAATTCATTTTCTATGAAGGCATATATGGTGGGTGGATCTTTGCCATCACACTTGTGGAATTTAGAGCTTCTTGAGGAGTCATTGCAAATGACTTATAAAGACCTTTGTTTCTTTGGACCAGGAGGTTCTTCATTTTGGTGTATACACAATGAAAATCTCATGTAATATTTCACAAATAAAATGAAATTGCAATTGATGAAGATTATTTCAGTTTTAGTGAGGACAGGATGGTAACAGAAACATGGTTTTCTAGTAGAAGCTAAAAAAGTACTTCCATGGACAAGGTCAAAAGATATGAAAACTGATGGAAAGTTATTAGAGAACACTCCTGCCTAATCAAAGACTGTGAAGGAGGAACCAGTTTAAACCACTTTTCAAACTGTACTGTAATATTTTGAGGCTGAGCAAAGCACCGCTACCCCTTCAGTCCTACTTCAGCTGGGCAAAGTTACCAAACAAAGAAAATTTACTGTGTAGAGATTAATGTACTGACTGCTTCAATTTACCTGAGATTGAGGTGTCTGTGACATCTAGGCTTTCAGTGGAGAAAATGTCAACACTCAGGACAAATAGGCACAGATAGCTCACTTAGAAGGAGCTAAAACTTTTGTGGCTTGTTGCATAAAAATGCTCAAATCACTATTTTGCTTTGTTTTGTAAGAAAAGGAGTCATACATGTAGGATGGGTCAAAAGTTCTAACTTCTCCTAAGTTCAGAGTGTCACTAGCCAGTGGGGCCACATGAGAAAAATGTCTTTCCCTTTTCAGCTTCGCCAGATTTATAGGAGAGATTCTGTTGTACTGAGTTATAAGAAACTTCATGCAAGAGACTACATGCTGGCTATTGTAACCCTGACTTTCCATGTATACAGAGTAAATCCTTGACTTTTGTTAACACAAGGAGAAAGAAGCACCTAGATTTTTCAACAATTATTGAGAAAAGCTCACAGAAAATGAAAATGTCCTGCTCATGTGAGAGGAAATAGATAATCAGAGTAGTAGTGTATCTATTAAATTATTTGCATACTTAAAATGCTTCAAAGAAGAAAGCTCTTGAATCCAGCAGTACTGAGATATTCAAATCTGACAAAAAATGACAAAATCATAAAATTATTAGACAATATTGTTCATGAACATAAACACAAATATCTAAAAATTTAGCAACTGAACTCAACAATATGCAAAAATGATATATAATTGCCTTATAGGACTTATTCTAAAATAAAAATTTCAATATTCAAAAATTAATGGACACAATAAAATCATATTAATAGATTAAGGAAAAAGTTTATTATAATCTTTCCAGATAATTTTTTTATTAATTTTATTGAGGAAAAGCAATGAGACAGTTTCAAAACTGATTAATAGGACAGTTTCAATAATTAATACATTGCATATTTTAATCTTCTTAGTGGTTATTCATAGTACAAGATGCAGACATGATATCCTGTCCATATACTATTAATATAAATCTTTCTTCTCATTGAATTAAGAGAAGGTAGCTGTATATTTATCCTATCTATTTTGTATATACAAATACAAAATGGTCCTTCCTTTGTATCCCCTTTTTTGTTTAGTTTTGTTCGAGATGGGTATCCATTACCATTTAAATTTTGTAGATCCATGAATTTAGCAAAATAATCCAATATAGTCCAGTAGTCCATAATAGTAGTGGGTTATCCATAGGACTGGTAATGTCAGAAGTTGTTGACTTGAGTCTTTCATAAATCAGCGTATTAATATGGCTTTACCTTTTATATATCATTTTTATACTTTTCTGGTGGCTACTTAAGACCAAGATAAAGCAAGACCTATATAACAAGAAATGTAAATTTTGTCCCATTGGTTGCTGAGTAGAGTGTTATTTAATTTCCATTTATTTATTGGATTTTTCTGTTTTCTCATCTTGTTTATTTCCAGTTTTGTTACACTGTTGTCAGATAATATGTGTGGGATAATTTCTATCAGATCCAGATAAAATTTGATAATTTAATATTTGCTAATCGAATAGAAAACTTTCTCATACACATGAGGTATATCAGCAAACTCCTTGAACCAGATAAAATACAATTAAAATGCTATTTATTAGCAAAAGACTGAATGTTTTCTTTTTAAAATCATGCACTAACTATGATTTTCCTTATTACCACTATTGGTCATTTTAGGAAACTGAGTGGAGAAAAATGAAATAAGATGTATAGGTTGTAAGCAAAAAAAATTTTTTTTCTCTGTTTACAAGTAATATGTCTTCTAAACAAAAAATCCAAACAAATATTATCAAAACTATATTTAAAAATCAACTACATACTATTTCAAGATGAGCAATTGAAAATTAGAGTAAATACCATCTAAATTACATTAACTTTGATGAGCCAGTGAGATAGCTCAGTGTGCTAATGCACTTTCTTAGGCAAGTTTAGGAAAGCCCACAGGGACCACATTTCAATCCCCCGCACCACATGCTGCACCAGCCCCACCCCTAGGATAGGCTGAGCTGCCTAATCAAAGACTGTGAAGGTGGAACCAGTGTAAACCACTGCATTGTACTGGAATATTATTATATTAATTTAGAAATGCTCATAATGCATCAATCTAATGTGCATATTTTGTCAAAAATACAGAATCAATGATTACAGAAATCCTACAATAAAAATGTAAACTGTGTTCTCGTCATGAAGTAGGAGGTAAGGAAGGTAATAAAGTCAATTATTCCAAAGTTAATTTATGTAATTAATATAATTTAAATAAAATCGTATATAATTTTTCAGTCAGAATTGATAAATTCAAACTTTTAATGAAATTCAAAGAGAATTGCCGAAGTCATGCTGAGAAAAGGAAAATGAGGTTTGAATGCTGACATTACTCAAAGTTTATTGTGAAGCCATAGAAATTAGATCACTATGGTATTAAAGGACTCATGAGTCAACAGCACTGAAAAAGAGTTCAGAAATAGATCAACTAGATATTTCTAATTGTTTCATACAAATTATTTCAAAGGAATAAGGGTCTTCTCAACAAATAGTACTGGGGATATCCATATTCAAAAAATAAAAAAAATAGGGAGAAAAAGTAATTTGATCTACTCTCTCAGTCGCTCTTCTTTTGTTTCTGGGACAAAATAGCTGACACCCAAGATTAAGAAAGGAAAAGTTTATTTAACTCACAGTTTATGAAGGTCCATACTCAGCTGACTCCAAGGCAGATTGGCACATGACAGAGAGCAGCAGTTCATTGAGGCAGAAAAGAGCAAAACAGCAAGACTCAAAAGTGCACGAGCAGCAGCAACTATATCTACAAAGAGCAAGTCTGATTCTCTAAGGTTGCACTCAGGCCATTTGCCCCAGGATGGGTGTAGCACTCACATGCATAATCCCAGGAGCATTCACACTCATAATACCACTACTGGGTCATCAATTAATCAAAGTCTAGAAGGCCACCCCATGACTTCATGAGGCCTCGGGGGGAGGTAGACACCAATCATAACACTAAATTTTGTACATATATATATATATATATATATATATATATATATATATATATATATTAACTGAAATCAATTATAGATTTAAATAAAAAACATAAAACTTCTGCGAATATACGTAGGAGAAAATCTTTATGACTATTAATTCAATCAAAAGCACTTTCTTTTAAAGACTTAAAGTGTAAATAACTATAAATGAGAACTTCAAGGTTTTGAATGAGGGCTAAGAATTTCACAAGATAAGAAAAATGATAAGACAAAGTGTCACTGTAACATAGTTTAATAATTATTTCTCAGAATCTATGGTAAACTTTAAAAATTAAATAGTCACAAAAAAAAAGTAAAAGAGCCACGGGGAGAGATTAGTGGTTTAAACCCTTGATTAGGCAAACACAAGTATCCAGGTTTGATCCCTGGTACCAAATCCCTGCCAGCCTCACCTGAGCCATGCTGAAGCAGCCAGAAAGACCAGGTGTGGTGATACAAGTATGTAGTCCCAGTGCTGGGGAGGCTAAAACAGGAGGATCACTATGAGTCTGAGCTGTGTAGTAAGTCCCTGTACCAAATCCATAAAAAAAAAAATAAAAAATTGCACAAAATATTTGAAAAGAAATAAGCATATGAAAAGATACTAAGGACTTTAATTCATAGAGAAATTAAAATTAAACATGCATCTATTAGAAAGACCACAGCAACAACAGAAAGCACTGATCACATAAATATAAATGCTGAACAAAAGAATTCTCATTTTCTGCTAGTACAAATGCACATAGTATAGCCATTTTGGAGGAAAAAAAAATGTCTGTATCAACTTTATTTGTAACCTCCCTAAAAACTGAATTATGTGTAAAGAGACATTCTTTATTCTTACTATTGTCACATATTCAACACTTCAAAGCTTTATATCACTAGAGATCTTTCAGTGGTAAACATACTTGCAATAATGGTCAGTGAGGAATTTTAATAAATAAAGTGTGAGGTTTTCACATTCTGAAAGTTTGTGATAATGTACTCATTGGCATATACGTATTCTTGAAATTTTCATGCCTTTTTAATTCTTTTAAAATCAAATGGGACACCAATTCCCTTACTCTTGTGCAATAAACTCCAGGCCAAACAAACAAACAAACAAACAAACGTACAAAGGACATAATTGCAACTCTCCATGAATTTTCAGTAGTGCTAAATTTGGTTATAGTTATTTTCTTTAAAAGTTCAGCTGACTCAACCTTTTTTGAAGAGAAAAGTCCAAAGCACTGACAACACATCTGTGTTACAAAGAAAATCTTTTCTAGGCAGAAAAAAATATTTTTGCTAGAACAGTTAGTTCTTGTATTGATTAATCAGTCTTACGTACCTATATCTGATAATCTCAGAAACAACTTTTAAGATAATAATATCTTGTATAATAAACTGTTAATTTCTTAAAATCTTCTGTATAAATTCTGTGAAGTTTTTAGATTATTTTTAAAATAAAAAAATAAGTGTAATCAAATTTTGAAGCAAATATTTTGGTTTTATCCATGTACAAAGATACTTTTACTTGACTCAGTATGATTTATAAATGTGTGGAAGCAAGCCACAGAAACATCAGAAGTTTAGTCACACAGCTGCAACAAAGACAATACTGAAGAGCTGCACAATGTGTCCAAATAAGAACAATTTATCCAGAGTGTAGGTTTAGGCTTGCTAAAGTCTGTGTCTCTCAAAGGCATGAGATGAGTGATGCATTCAGCTTCTTTTTTTGGACAGAGAAAACATTGATAATTATGTCTTATAAAGTGAAATATATATTAATTTTCTTGTTTGGATTTATCTTCACATTTCTTTAACAACCTATGATAAAATAAAAAGGGTAAAAATAGATACAAATTTGATATGGACAATGGAATATAGACCTACAAATTTCTAGCTCTTCTTCCTCATTTTTTTTTCTGTCTTCTGCAAGGAAGTTTCATCTATATTTTAAGAGATTGGTAGAATCTGATATGTCCTTTAAGGAGAAACTCAGATATTATAATCCTTTATTTTATTTTATTTTATTTTATTTTATTTTATTTTTTATTTTTTTTTATTTATTTGAG
>NW_004524721.1:385724-386339 GCF_000260255.1 Octodon degus
ATAAGAACACAAAAGAAGAAATACAAATAGAAAGGTATAATACAAGTAAAAAGAAAGCAGGATTTCAAGGACTAACTAATTAAGGGGTAAAGGAGAGGAGCTAGGAAACACGACAATGTCAAGCCATACAGTTATGTGTAGAAGATGGGCAAGGCAATGATCATGAGAATTCTCAGAAAATTTTTGAATCTAGCAGTTAATTGGAAAGATTCTCACCTGACTAACTATATATACTGATACCTGTGAAATAAGCAGCTTCACTGAAGATGATAATCTGTAATAGCTGTTTCATGCTTGGAGTGTCTGTCATTCTGGTTTTCTGAATACAGGCTGCTTGTCATGATATTCCAGTTGCTGCTATGCTGTCTCTCAGGTAGATGGTTGTTCAAAAAGAAGAGGGTGGTGAATGAAAGCAAGAAACAAGAAAAGGAATACTGTGAGACTTTCCTGGTTCAAGGTTGTATATGGTTAGATTTTTGGACTTATGTGTAAACATAACAAGTATATAATTCTTTATGCCTATTTTTAAACTATATTGTAGGGGGCCTGGGAGGTGGCTCAGTGGAATAAGTGCTTCCCTGGCAAGCACAATAGCCTGAGTTCAATCCTGAGTTC
>NW_004524721.1:386950-389416 GCF_000260255.1 Octodon degus
TCACACCCAAAAGCTACAACTCTTGTTGCATAGGTCCTGCTTTACCTTGGTCTTAACCATCCAGCAGGAAAATATAAAAATGAAATATAAGAAATAAAGCCATGCTATGTTGAGCTGTAGGGGACTAAGTTAACAATTTCCAATATT
This sequence comes from Octodon degus, assembly GCF_000260255.1. Classification (NCBI taxonomy): domain Eukaryota; kingdom Metazoa; phylum Chordata; class Mammalia; order Rodentia; family Octodontidae; genus Octodon; species Octodon degus. Next base: position 387,098 of record NW_004524721.1, read on the forward strand.
GCCAGTCAAATGGAAAATGCAATACTATTATGGGCTACTGGACTCTTTTATAATATTTTTCTGAGTTTACAAACCTATAATATTCAAATAACAGAACTTAACAAAAAAAGCAGATACATATGAATGTCTATTTTGTATCTGTGTATTCAAAGTGGTTAGGATAGATATATAGTTACATTCTTTTAGTGAATAGAGGAATTTGTTCTAATGGTGCTTGTGAATAGGATATCATGTGCACATCTTGTTCAGCAATTAACCACTAGGAAGAATGTATGCAATGTGTTGGTTATTGAAACTGTCTTACCAATTTGATTTGAAACTGTCTCATTGCTATTTGTTTTTCAATAAAATTATAGAAAAAAAAACAAAAAAGAAAAAAATTCTAGTCAAAACTGTTCATGTTAGCAGAATTTGCAGATAATCTTTCTTTATGTAAAGAAAGGGAATACAAACTACTGGTAATGACATCACTCTAGACTAGAAATGACTCTTTCTGATGTCTTGTACATAGGGACTCATTGATCTCTTGGTAGTCCCCAGGAGAAAGTAGCAGGGGTAGGAAAATTAGAAAATTGATACAAGAATTAATAATTGAGGTCAGGGGGTGGTCCACTTAGTGTCATGAGACACGAGAAAATTCAGGAAGGATGCTTTTCTTAGAATGTTAGCTTGCATGCATTAATCATTGTGGCCTTGGCCTGCCCTCACATATATGACATATTTCAGGTTTAGCTACTCCCAATCCTTGTAATTAAAAGGAGATTCATATTTAAGACACAGAGAAGCCATGCGATCAGGGAGTCAGTGGTTGAAGTAACATTGCAATCAGCTAAGAAATGCCAAGGATTCTCAAAGAATCAATCATGCCAAGAAATTAAGTTTGAACGTCTGACCTCCAGAATTGTGAAACAATGCATTTATGTTATTGTATTTCATCCAGTTTTTGATATTAGTGTTTTCTCATAGTCCTCCATAACTAAGTGGGTATCTAATTAAATATTCAAATAATACTTTTGTTTAGATTATTTCCTAGGATTTATTATCATCAAATAAATTTAAAAATATGAATTACCATTTTAAAAATATTGCTTTTTATTATTAATGTTTTATTAAATTTTTTTTTAATTCCTCGAATGCCTTCAGGGCACTTTTGGCCAGCGGGAGAGGTGTGAGGTTCGAACTCCAGCAACCTGAGGCTGACAGCTTTGTGGAAGCAGCCACTTAAAGGCCTGAGCTAGGGCCAGGCCCCCTTTATTAAAGTTTATTGCTTTTCTATCATTGGAACTTGCCTTTGCAATTTTTAAATTTTATGTACTAAATATTAAGAATTTATATAAAATTTTAATATGGCAAAGACAAGACCCAATGACAGAATACCAAGGAGCTTATGGTGTTACAGAGGAATGAGATCAATGATGTAGTGTGTGCCTAAAGAGAGTAACATGGAGAGAAAACATCTTTCACAGAGAGCAAATTGGTTAAGCAATATCCGTGACTCATCCACATGGCAGACACTGACAAATGATCTACAAAGTTCGATTCAGGGTTTTGGGATAAGTCCTGAGGGGACTTGACTGACCTTGTCAGACACAAAAGTTACATTTCTTGTTGTATAGGAATTGCTTTATCTTGTTCTTAACCATTCAGCAGAAAGTGTAGAAATGTGGTGTGAAAAGTGAAGCCATGTTAATATGCTGAGCGGTGGATGGCTCAAGTCAACACATTTGGGCACTGCCACTCCTGTGCATAACCCACTACTATTGTTGACTACTGGACTATACAGGAATATTTTTCTGAATTCACGTACCTACAATATTTGGATGACAATGGAATACCCATCTTTGACGAAATTAAACAAAAAAAGGAGATAAATATGAAGGACAATTTTTTATCTGTATATACAAAATAGGATAGATATATACCTATTTTATCTCAATTCAATAAGAAGAAAGATTTGTACTGAAGGTGTTTGGATAGGATATCATGACTACATCTTGTGATAAAAATGACTACCACAAAGACGACAGTATGTAATGTATTAATTGTTGTAACTGTCCAAGAAACCAGTTTTGAAGCTATCTCAATGCAATTCTTTTTTTTCCCCATAATTTTATTGATAAACGAATAGCAATGAGACAGTTTTAAATCAAATTGGTAGGACAGTTTCAATAATTAATACATTGCATACATTCTTCCTAGTGGTTAATTGCTGTACAAGATGCGGACATGATATCCTATTTCAAAACATCATTAGAACAAATCACTCTATTCATTAAGAGAATGCAACTATATATCTATCCTAACCACTTTGAATACAAA
>NW_004524721.1:389766-391530 GCF_000260255.1 Octodon degus
CCTTTGTCAGTGTCAGCCATGTGGATGAGTTACGGCTATTGCTTGGCCAAAGTGCTAACAGTGGAAGCCTGAGAGAATGTTTTCTCTCCATGTGACTCTCCTTAGGCACACTGTACATCATTGATCACTTTCCACTTTGGCCTCATAATTTCCTTAATCAGAAAATTTGAGAACTACTGAGTTAAATGACGTTACAGTACAATTTCTCATATGTCCTGACTCTTACTTGACCTTGGAAGGCTAGGGCCAAATGTTGGATTTCCTTGCGGCCCTTCTTTTTCTCTAATTTTGGTCTGCAAACTTAGGTTATTAACCATCCAGAAGACAAGCTTATTGTTATTACCATACAACTTAGGCTGTTAAGTTTAACTTCACTATAGGTCTGCATATCAAACACCTTAGGCATAATAAGGAACGGGTATTATTTTATCAAGTATTGATATGTTGAACTTTAAGTTCCTACAGAATATTATAAAAACATTTAAAAATTAGAATATATTTTAAAAATAGGCATAAAGAATTATATATTTCTTGTGTTTACACATAAGTCCAAAAATCTCACCATATGCAACCTTAAAGCAGGACAGTCCAAGAATATTCCATTTCCTGTCTTTTGTTTTCTTTCACCACCCCCTTCTTTTTGAACAATCATCTACCCAAGAGACATCATAGCAGCAACTGGTATGTCATGACAAGCATCTCATATGCAGAAGACCAGAATGACAGGCTCTCCAAGCATGAAACTACTAATACAAATTACCATCTGCAGTGCAGAAGCTTAGTTTACAGGCATCAGTACATATATTTAGTCAGGGGGAGAATCTTTCCAATTAACTGCTAGCTTAAAAAAATCTTCTGAAGATTATCAGGATTCTTGACTGCCCATCTTCTGCAAACAAATTTATGGCTTGACATTGTCATGTTTCCTAGCTCTTCTTTCCCACTCTTGATTAGTTAGTTGTTGAGATCTTGCTTTCATTTTACTTGAACTATACCTTTGTACTTGTATTTCTTCTTTTGAGTTCTTATACTAGGAAAACTATACGATATTTATACATGCGTGTCTGGTTTATTTCATTTATTAGCATATGTTCAAGTGACATCCACTTCAATATAAAGGCTTCGAGTTTATCATTCTTAATAGCTGAATAATACTCCATTGTGTAAAAATACCACAACTTTTTCTACCATTCCTCAGTTGATGGGCATCTTGGTTGTTTCCAAGATTTGTCTATCATAAATTGTGCTGCTGTAAACATAATAACACATATAACAATATGATAAGATGTTTTCAGAAGCTCTGGGAAAATTCCCAGTGGAGGAATAGCTGATTTAAATGGGATTTCCAGTCCAACTTTTTAAAGGAGTCTCCATACTGATTTCTATAATGGTTGCACAAGTCTTCATTCCCACCAGCAGTTGAGTAGGGTTCCTTTTTCCTCACAGCCTCTCCAACATTTGTAGTTGGATGATTGCGTTATTATAGCCATTTTTTTGGGGGGTGAGATGATATTTCAATATTGTTTTAATTTGTATTTTGAGGATGGCTATTGATGTGGAACATTTTTTCATATATTTATTCACTTTAATTTCATCCTCTGAGAAGTGTGTGTTCATCTCTGATGCCCAATTCTGGATTGGGTCGTTAAATTTTGTGTCCCTAGTGTTTTCTAATTCTTTATAAATTCTAGCGAGCAGAACTCTGTCTGCGTACTTATTTGTCATGATTTTTTCCAAATTTGTAGGTTGCCTTTTCACATTATT
>NW_004524721.1:392661-394436 GCF_000260255.1 Octodon degus
TGAATAGGAGTGGTGCTAGAAGACATCCTTGTCTTGTACCAGATCTAAGAGTAAAAGATTTCAGTTTTTCCCCATTTAGGATTATGTTAGCCATTGGGTTTTCATAAATGGCTTTTACCAGATTGAAGTTGAGAACATCTATTCCAATTTTCTGAAGGAATTTGAACATGAATGAGTGTTGGATATTGTCAAAAGCCATTTATTTTCTTCATCAATTGAGATGTTCAGTTGGTTTTTTAGATTTCGTGCTTTTGATATAGTGTATTATATTATAGATTCTCGAATATTGAAACATCCTTTCATCTCTTCCATGAGTCCTACCTGGTCATGGTATATGACCTTCTTGATTATTTGCTGTATTCTATTTGCTAGGATTTTATTGAGGATTTTGGCATCTATGTTCATGAGGGAGATCGGCCTTTAGTTCTCTTTCCTAGTTGCATCTTTCCCTGGTTTTGTTATGAGTATAATACTTGCCTCCAGGAATGATTTTGAGAGGATTTCTACCTTTTCAATTTCGTGGAAGAGTTTGAGGAGTATAGGTACATCTTATGTAAATGTCTTGTAGAATTAAGCTGTGATTCCATCTGGACTTGGACTTTTCTTTGTGGGTAGGTTTTTAATCACATTTCATATTTCCTTGGCTGTTATTGGGATATAGAGAGTCTTTATATCTTGTTGATTCAGTTGTGATAATTTGTACCTTTCTAGGAATCTGTCCATTTCTTCTCTGTCTCCTATTCTGTGAGAGTAAACATTGTCAAAGTAGCTATTGACAATCTTCTGAAGTTCCACTGGGTCTGTGGTAATTACACCCTTTTCATTCCTTATTGCTTGTATTTCTATTTTTTCTTTCCTCTGTTTGATGAGGTTATCTATGGGCTTTTGGATTTTATTTAATCTTTCAAAGAACCAGCTTTTGCTTTTTTAATTCCTTGAATTATTTTCTTCATTTCAATTGAATTAATTTCTGCCTTAATCTTCATTATTTCCTCCCGTATTTGGGCTCTGGGATTGTGTTGTTCTTCCTTTTCTAGTTGTTGAAGGTGTAGCATTAGGGTATGTATTTTCCCATTCTTTTTCATAATGTGTGAGTTCATAGCTATGAATTTCGCTCTGAGAACTGTTTTCTTCGTATCCCATTAATTATGATATGTTGTGCTTGAATTTTCATTGAATTTTGAATATTGTTGAATTTCATGTTTAATTTCTTCTGTGACCCATTTGTTGCTGAGTAGGGTGTCATTTGATTTCAATGTATTGAAGGTTTTTTTCTGGTTTCTTTTGTCATTTATTTCCAGTTTCATTGCATTGTGGTCAGATAATGTACATGGGATAATTTCTGTTTTCTTACATATACTTAATCATGACCTATGGAAAATTATGTGGTATATTTTAGAGAATAACCCATGTGCAGCTGAGAAAAATGTGTATTTAGCTCTGTTTGGGTGTAACATACTGCATATGTCCACCAAATCCATTTGTTTCAAACTCTGGTCCAGTTCACTTATTTCTTTGCTAAGTTTATATCTGGTTGACCTATCTTTTGGAGATAAGGGGGTGTTAATTTCTCCTGTTAAAATTGTGATATTGGATATTAGATTTTTCATGTCCATTAAGATTTGCTTTATGTAGTTCGGCCCTCCCCTGTTTCGTGCATACATATTCATGAGTGCTACCTTTTCCTCTTGAATTTTAACCCAAAGCCGTATATCGTGGCCTTCTTTATTTCAGTTGATCATTGTTGGTTTGAAGTTGAGACTGTCTGAGAATAG
>NW_004524721.1:395023-402991 GCF_000260255.1 Octodon degus
GGTATACCCCATTTTTTCTAAGTTCCGTTATTGAATATTATAGGTGTGTAAACTCAGCAAAATATTCTAAAAGAGTCCAGTAGCCCATAATAGCATCTGTTTAACTTGCTTGCCCTATTTAGTTGGATGCTTCTGATCTCATTGGTGGAGTTCTGATTATTTTGATCCCTCTCTAGAACATCTTTCAGCAACGTGTGTAAGATTGGCTTTGTCATCCTGAAATTTTTTAGCTGTTCTTTGTCATGAAAGTATTTCACTTCTCCATCAAACTTGAGAGTTTTGCAGGGTATAGCAGTCTGGGCTGGAGTTTGTTTTCATAGAGGACTTGAAGTACTCTGGTCCATGCTCTTCTTGCCTTCATGATTTGTGAAGGGAATTCGGCGGTAATTCTGATGGGTTTCCCTCTGAATGTGATCTGTTTCTTTTCTGTAGCAGCATTCAATATATTATTCTTGTGCTGAATTTCTGGGATCTTGACTATTATATATCTCGGTGTGTTTTTAACTGGGTTGAGGTTCCTTGGCATTCTGTATGCTTCAGTTACCTGAATGTCAGATTGTTTCCTTATATTCGGGAAGTTTTCTGCTATTACTTCTGCCCTTATTTTTTTTATTTTCAAAATTAATTTTATTGGTACATTTTAGAGATACAAAATGATCACATGCATCATAGGGAATTTATCCCTGTACATAAAACATCTTGATTCTTCTTTTCTTCTCAATACCCTCTCCTTCCTTCAGTCGCGGTTCTTCACTTTATATACCAAAGCTTTGTTTCTATTTTTCCTTCTATTTACTTCCATCCTTTCCTTCCTTTCCTCACTAGCCCCTTTCTTGTTCCCCTTCCTGTTTCCCAATATTTATTATATATTTTGGCCCTTGTTTACCCTTTCAGTTTCTCACAACAGAAATACAGTATGATATTTAAAAATGTGTGTCTGATTGATTTCACTTAAGAAAAGGGCTTCAAGGTGCATCCATTTACTTAGAAGTGTCTCAAGTTTATCCTTTATGGCAGAGTAGTACTTTGTTGTATAAAAAGCATCACATCTTTTAATCCATTCATTGATTGATGGACATTTGAATTGTTGACAAAATTTAGCTATCACAAACTGTGCTGCTGTAAACATTAGTTGCATATATTGTTGTGGATTGATGCTTTTAAATCTTTTGGGATGTTAATTAGAAGGGGAATAGCTGTGTTGAATTGACCATTACTTATCTGAGGAATCTTCATGCATGTTGATTTCCACATGTCCTTATTTTTTTAATGTCATTTGTGTTGACTCCTTCTTTCTCATTGATGCCTATTGGTATCACTTTGTTCATGTTTGCATCATCTTGCTGGTGATGGATTATTCTTTCGTGCATCCTCGTTGTTTTATGAGATCCTTTCTTACCTTTTCCCTAGCTGCACCAGCATCTTCAAGATCTGAAACTCTGTCTTCACTTTCACTTAAACGGTTTTGCAAGCTTGTGATTGAGATTTTAATTTCCTCTATATCTCTTTGACTCTGCTTCATGCAACCTATTTCTTTCCTGTATCGTTCATTCACGGAATCTGTCATTTTTCTAATCTCTACTTTTTTATAAATGTCTTCTTTAGAAACAGTTATAAATTATTTTACTGCGTGTTTTTTTTTTCAGATTGGGTTTCCTCCCTATGTTCCTGTAGTTGCTCCTTTAATTCAGATGCTATTTGTTCTGAAAATTCTTTTTTTATTTCAGAAAAGAATTGTGCTCTGAGTTCCTCTGTAACTTTCTGCTGTTGCTTATTTACTATTGATGCTATTAATTCATGCATTTGAGCCGAGCTATTGTCCCCTGCACTTGGTCTGGGTGGGCATTGGGTTTCCTCCATATGTTTCTGCATTTGATTCTTTACTGCAGATATTATTAATTCAGGGATTCCTTTTTTTATTTCCAGTCTGAGTTCCTCTGTAACTTTCTGCAGCTGTTTCTTTATTTCAGAAGCCCTTGATTCATTGCTTTCAGCTGTGTGATTCCCAATTTGTTCTGTGTTAGTGTCCGCTGCACTTGTTACAGGTGGGCTTGAGTTCTGAGGTTGCATTTTTTTCTTTCTCGTCATTTTGTGTAGCACTGTCTTCTGAACTCTGTTGTAGATGTTCATTGAGGATACAACCTTAGCACGTACTGAATTTCATGTGCAGATCTACAAAGTTTTGATTTATCCAGCTATACCTGACTTGGGTGCGGCTGCTGTACTCAGCTCCTTCCTGCTGCTGCCCTTGGGGATGAACCTGTTTTGCCCTTTTGGCAAGATTTTCTGCTCCTGGACTAGCTGTGTGGTTCTATCCTCTACACTCTATGCAGGGATTGCAGCTGCAGGCTTTAGCCCCAGGACTCTATGCCAGGCCTGAGCTGAGCCTGGAGGTTACAAGGTGGAGTAGTGGAGAGAGGCAGCTCTCACACACTCTCCGCGAGTGGGCTAGTTCTTGTCTGGGGGTTCCTGAAGGGGGCAAAAATTCCTACTCGGGGGGTGGGGTAGAAGTGGTGCTACTGAGTGGTGTGGGGAGTCCCAAGGTTGTGGAAGAATGTCTCACCCAAGCTGTGCCTCGGCTAGGACCAGTAATATGTCCCTCTGGCACAGGGTAGCTGGAAGCTCTTCCACACACTCACTGGGCCTGGACTAGGACTAGGTCTGGGACTTCCTGGAACATGGGAGAAATTCCTACTCGGCGGGCATGGTTTGAGAGGTGCTGTGGAATGGGTCTGATAATGTCAGTGACATCCCCTCAGGATTTATGTTGAGATCGTGTACCTCAGATTGTAGAACATTTGTCAGTGTCAGCCATATGGATGAGTCACGGCCATTGCTTGGCCAATGTGCTCTCTGTGAAAGCCTGAGAGAATGTTTTCTCCCCATGTGACAATCCTTAGGAACACTCTACATCATTGATCACTTTCCTCTTTGTCCCCATAATCTCCTCTATCAGAAAATTTGGGACAGTATGGAGTTACATGACGTTACAATACATGTCCTCATGTGTCCTGAGTCTTAACTCAGGTAGTGTCCTCAGAACTTGTTCTGGGTGGGCATTGTGTTTCCTCCATATATTTCTGCATTTGATTCTTTACTGCAGATGTTATTAATTCATGTATTTCTTTTTTTTCATTTCCAATCTGAGATCCTCTATAACTTTCCACAGCTGTTTCTTTATTTCAGAAGCCATTGATTCATTGCTTTCAGCTGTGTGGTTCCCAATTTGTTCTGTTTTAGTGTCCTCTGTACTTGTTATTGGTCGGCTTTGTTTCTGAGATTGTATTTTGCTCCTTTTCGTCATTTTATGTAGCACTGTCTTCTGACCTTTGTTGTAGATCTTTGTTATAGTTATAGCCTTAGCACGTACTGAAGTTTACGTGTAGATCTACAAATTTGGATTTATCCAGCTGTGCCTGGCTTGGGTCTTGCTGCTGTGCTCATTTCCTTCCTGCTGCTGCCCTGGGGGGTGAACTGGTTTTGCCCCTCTGGCAAGACATTCTGCTCCTGGACTAGCTGGGTGGTCCTGTCCCCTACGCTCTCTGCAGGGATTGCAGCTGCATGGTTTCACCCCAGCCCTTTCTGTTACGCCTGAGCTGAGTCTGGAGATTACAAGTTGGAGTAAGGGGGAAAGACAGCTCTCCCACACACTCACCAGGCCTGGACTGGGACTAGATCTGGGGGTTCCCAGAAAATGACAGAAATTTCTACTCTTTGGCTGGGGTGAGAGTGGTGTACTACGGAGTTATGGGGGGCATTCCAAGAGGGTGAAAGAGGGTGTCACCCACGGTGTGCCTGTCCTGGGACCATTAGTTCCTGCAGGCGCAGGGTAGCCGGAAGCTCTCCCACACACTCACCAGGCCTGGGCTAGGACATGATCTAGGGTTTCCCGGAACATGGCAGAAATTCCTCCTTGGAGGGCAGGGTAGTGGAGGTGCTGCAGAGTGGTGTGGGGAGTCCCAAGTGTGAGCTATGATATATTTTCTTACATTTTCACTTGCTGCAGTGGTGTCTTCAAGATCCAAAACTCCATCTTCACTTTCACTCAAACAGTTTTGCAAGCTTGTAATTGAGATTTTAAGTTCATCTATATCTGTTTGACTCTGCTTCATGCGATCTATTTTTTGCCTATATTGTTCATTGAAGGAGTCCATCACGTTTTCCAATACACCCTATTTTTTTAATCAGTGTCTTCTTCAGAAGCAGTTATTATTTCTTTCATTTTATTTATCCTTTCCTTTTTTACTTTAGAGATTATTTGTAATTTGATTGCTTGTATATCTTTCTGAAGTTGATACTTTACCTCAGATGTTATTAACTCAGAGATTTCATTTTTTATTTCACAGGTTATTTTCTGATATGAGTTCCTCAATATTTTTCCGCAGTTCTTTCCTTTCTTCAGATGCTAATAATTCAGATATTTCACCTTTGTAATTACCAATTTCTCCTATTGTAATGTCTTCTGCATTTGTTCTGTTTTGGCTTGGGTCTTGAGATTTTAATTTGCTCCTTTGCTTGGTTATTTTGCATCGCACTGTTCTATGACCAGCATCTTCAAGATCTGAAACTCTGTCTTCTCATTCACTTAAACGGTTTTGCAAGCTTGTGATTGAGATTTTAATTTGCTCCTTTGCTTGGTTATTTTGCATCGCACTGTTCTATGACCTTTGGTGTAGAGCTTTAGATCAATTATAATCTTAGCATGTACTGAAATTCTTATGCAAGTGACATTATGTGATTAAGGGAGTTATAGTTTTGTATTTACAAAGCTACAATAAGAAACATTAATAATGCAAAATGATATTTAGCAGTTGGCAAACATTTGTAACTAATGGATTTGTATTTTAGACCGTAAGAGTAATGATTATGTAATGATTAAATTGGTAATTTGTATTGTAGTTTGGCTAAGTTCTGTCTGAACACCTCCCCTTGATGTTCTTACTGTTTTCCAGAAGACTAGTTCACTACGGTTAATTTTTGCACACTTTTTCATTCAAGATTGAGAAAGGTAGGATGCTCTTATAGATTAGGCTCTTGCAAAGTGTCTTAGCCTATGGGGTAGAGATGTATGAAGTTTAAATTCATCCAGTGGTACGTGGCTTTGGTCTCCTGCTCTGCTCTTCTTCTTCCTGCTGCAGTCCTTGGAAGTGAACCTGCTGTGCCCCTTTGAAAAGATGTTCTGCTCCTGGATTAGCTGGGTGGTTCTGGACCCTAGCCTCTCTGCAGGGACTTCAGCTTCAGAATTTCACACGAGGCCTGTACATCAGGCCTGGGCTGGGACTGGAATTGTGCTGAGAGGGGAACAGAAGGACTCACTCACAAGTAGGACTGGACTAGGTCTGGAGGGATCCAGCATGCAAAGGGGAGCTGAGAAGCTCTCCCACATAGAAGCTGGACCTGGGATTGTGCTGAGTTGGTAGGGTTCCCTAGAAAGCCAGGTAGAATTTCTCACATACAAAGCCTGGGCTGGTTTTGAAAGAACTCAGAGGGGTCATGAGAGTACTCCTCAAGGTCTTCCTCTTATCCTGGGGTTAGGCTTGGTCTGTAGGGATTCAGGGGGCACAGAGGAGTGCAGAAGCTCTCCCACACACTCGTTGAGACTGGGCTTGGACTGTGTGTGATTTGCTCTAATTTTTTTTTTTTTGCCTGAAACCTTTAGATATTAAAAGTTGAACAACTAAAGGTTGTTCCAGAACAGAAGCTTAAAGATATAACCATGTAACAGAGCCAGTTGAGCTTAGTATCACTATCTGTCTGAATATCATACAGCTTAGATATAACATGGAACTGATATTTTCCAAAAACCATAAGTATACTTTTTTCCATAATTTTATTGATAAGCAAATAATTATAAGACAGTTTCAAACCAAATTGGTAGGACAGTTTCAATAATTAAAACATCGCATACCTTCTTCCTAGTGGTCATTTGGTGTACAAGATGTGGACATGACATCCTATTCACAAATTCTATTAAAACAAATCCCTCTATTCATTAAGAGAATGTAACTATATATCTATCCTAACCATTTTGAATACACAGATACAAAATGGACATTCATCTGCATCCCCTTTTTTTGTTTAGTTCTGTTATTTGAATATTATAAGTGTGTTAATTCAGCAAAATATTCTAAAAGGGTCCAGTAGTCCATAATAACATTTAGGCTTCCACGTCACTGGCAATGTCAGAAATTGTTGACCTGAGTGCCCTACAGCTCAACATAAAACCATGGCTTTACTTCTCATAATTCATTTTTATACTTTTCTGATGCACGGTGAAGACCAAGATAAAGCAAGACCTATGCAGTGAGTGTGGTAGCTTTTGGATCTGATAAGGTCAGTCACATCTGCCCAGGATTTATCCTGAGATCCTGTACCTCAGCGTGTAGAACCTTTGTCAGTGTCAGCCATGTGGATGAGTCACGGCCATTGCAAGGCCAATGTGCTGTCTTTGAAAGCCTGAGAGAATGTTTTTTCTCCATGTGACTCTCCTTAGGCACACTACATCATCGATCACTTTCCTCTTTGGCCCCATAATCTCCTTGATCAGAAAATTTGGGACACTACTGAATTACGTGACATGACAGTACAATTTCTCATATGTCCTGACTCTTACTTGACCTTGGAAGGCTAGGGCCAAAATGTTGGATTTCCTTGCGGCCCTTCTTTTTCTCTAATTTTGGTCTGCAAACTTAGGTTATTAACCATCCAGAAGACAAGCTTATTGTTATTACAATACCACTTACACTGCTAAGCTTAACCTCACTGTCTGAATATCGACCATCTTAGGCATAACATAGAACAGGTATTTTTCATCAAGTATTGATATGTTGATCTTTAAGGCCCTACAGAATACGATGAAAATACATTTACAAATTAGAATATATTTTAAAAATAGGCATAAAGAATTATATAATTCTTATATTTACACATAAGTCCCCGAGATCTAACCATGTACAACCTTGAGGCAGCACAGTCCCACAAAATCCCTTTTCTTGTCTCCTGCCTTCATTCACCACCCACTTCTTTTTGAACAGTCATCTGCCTGAGAGACAGCACAGCAGCATATGGCATGTCATGAGAAGCAGCCCGTATTCAGAAGACCAGAATGACAGGCACTTCAAGCATGAAACTACTATTAAAAATTGCCATATTCAGGGCATTTGCTTAGTTCACAGGTGTCAGTGTATATAGTTAGTCAGGGTGAGAATCTTTCCAATTAATTGCTAAATTCAAAAATCTTCTGGAGATTCTCAGGATCATTGCCTTGCCTATCTTCTACATGTAACTCTATGGCTTGTCACTGTCATGTTTTCTAGCTCTTCTCCTTTCCCTCTCTTAATTGGTTAGTTCTTGAGTTCCTGATTTCCTTTTACTTGTATTATACCTTTCTATCTGTATTTCTTGTTTTGAGTTCTTATACTATGGAAATTATATGATTTTTACACATGTGTGTCTGGTTTATTTCACTTATGAGTATATCTTCAAGTGACATCCACTTCAATATAAAGGCTTCGTGTTTATCATTCTTTATAGCTGAGTAATACTCCATTGTGCAAAAATACCACATCTTTTTCTTCCATTCCTTAGGAGATGGGCATCTTGGTGTTTCCAAGCTTTGGTTATCACAAATTGTGTTGCTATAAACATAGGTACACATATATCACTATGGCATGATATTTTCAGATCCTCTGGGAACATTCCCAGTAGAGTTATAGCTGGTTTTTATGGGATTTCCAGTCCAAGTTTTCTAAGGAGTCTCCACACTGATTTCCATAACCATTAATACTCTAAAGTTTAAATTCCTACAGAATATGAAAAAAAAACTACAGGGGCTGGTGTGATGGCTCAGTGGTCTAAAGCACCTACTTAGAACAAGCTTAGCAAAGCGCAGGGACCACGGTTCAATCCCCCAGCACCACATGCCAGCCAGCCCCGCCCCCTGGTGGGCTGAGCTGGCCACACACACAC
>NW_004524721.1:403141-411795 GCF_000260255.1 Octodon degus
TAATGTACTTTTTTAGTGTTTTTCTTTTAATGTTATGGAAATGTCTGCAATGTGTTCAGGGTCTCACTACTAGATAGAACTCCTAGTGATCCACCTGTTTACAGCCTCCCAAGTGTTGGGATTCCAGGTGTTCTCCACCACACCCAGTCTCATTAACCATCTTTGCACACCCTGGGGGTGGGGATGGCGCAGCGGGCCCTGGAATGGAGCCCCCAAACCCTGTTCCTGTTTGCGAGCACTTTAATCTTCTGGGCTATTTGACCAGCCCTTAGCAGGACAATTCAATATTTTTTTCTTGTCTCTTGTTTTCTCACCACACTCCACCACTTTTTTTAAACCAAACATTTACTTTAAGGAAAATATAGCAATAATTGGTATGACATTGGAAGCAGTATCCATTTAAAAATCCAAAATTATTTGTATTTCAAGCATGTTTTTAGTGTTATACATTGCTATACTGAGTGTAGTTTCTTAGTTTGTAGATATTAGTGTATGGATTTGGTCAGGGCTAGAATTCTACCCATTAACTGCTATTTTCAAGAACCGGTTGGAAATTCTTAGGACCATTGCCTTAACCATCTTGTTTATATAAATGTATGGTTTTGCTCCTGCCATATTTCTCATCTTTTCTCCTTGCTCTCAATTTATTGTTTAATTCTTAAGTTCTCACTTTCCATTGAACTGTGTTATACTTTTCAAATTTTATTTCTTCTTTGAGTTCTTACACTAGAGAAGCCATACGATATTTACACATGTGTGTTTGGTCTATTTCAATTATGAGTATATCTTCAAGTTCCATCCACTTATGTCTGAAGCCTTCGAGTTTTTCTTTGTAGCTGAGTAGTGCCCCATTGTATAAAAACACCACATCTATTCATCCATTCCTTATGTAATAGGCATTTTGATTTTTTTCTTAGATTTAGTTCTCACAAATTGTGCTAGAAACATAGGCACACATATGTCAGTAGAATATAATGTTTTCAGTTCTTTTGGGAAAATTCCCAGAAGGCGGATAGCTGCATTGAAAGGGATTTCCAATCGTAGTGTTTTGGGGAGCATCCACACTGATTTCCATAATGGTTGAACCTGTCTACATTCCTACTGGAAATGGAAAATGGGTTCTTTTTCCCCACAGCCTCTGCAAAATTTGTTGTTCATTGATTTCTTTATGATAGTCATTCTTTCTGGCGTGAGATATTATTGCTGTGTTGTTTTAATTTGCGATTCATGAATGACTAGTATTGTGGAGAATTGTTTTGTGTGTATAATTCTTTCTTGTATTTCTTGCTTTGAGAAATGTGTGCTCATGTCTGATGCCCATTTTTGGATTGGGTCTTTAAGTTGGGGGTCATAATGATTTTTTCTTTATAAATACTTGATAAAAAGCCTTTGTCTAAGTGCTTACTAGTTAAAATTGTTTCAATATTTGTGGATTGACTTTTCATTCTCTTGGTAATTTCTTTTGACATGTAAAAACTTTTCAATAAGAGGAGGTCCCAGTTGTTAACTTTTCATGTATTTCCAGTGAAGTTTGGTTTTTGTTCATGAACTGTTTGCCTAAACCTATGTCAAGATTTCCACCTACTTTTCTTAGAGAACATAATGTTTCTGTTTTATTGTTTAGATCTTTAATCCTTATTGACTTTAGTTTAGCATATGGTTATAGACCTGGATCCACTTTTAGTTTTTGCGTGTAGAGAGTCAGTTTTCCACCTCATTTTGTTAAAGGGGCTGTCTTTCTTCCAGTAAGTATGTTTGGCAGCTTTGCCAATTACAAGATGGCTGAATTTATTGGTATTTGCATTGCAACTTCTAATCAATTCCATTGATCCTCAGGTCAGTTTTTTTTGCCAATATGATGCTAATTTCATCACAGTAGCTTTGTAGTATAGTTTAAAGTCAAGAATTGTAATTCCTCCTGCCTTGCTTTGGTTGCCTAGTATTTCCTTTGTCATTTTAGTTTTTTTTTTCAGGTTCCAAATAAATTTGAGAAATGATTTCTCTAGGGCTTTGAAGTATGTTGATAATATTTTCATAGGGATTGCATTAAATCTGTGTAACAATTTTTGGAGTATTGCCACCTTCAGAAGTTTGATTCTTCCTATCCAGGAATAGGCAATTTCTTTCCATTTTCTGAAATCCTCTATGATATCTTTTTTCAAAGGACTGTAATGTTTATTGAATAGGTCTTTAGTTGTTTAAATCAATTAATTCCTAAGTATTTCATGTTCCCAGGTGCTATTGTAAAAGTTATTTTTCTCTAATTTCTGTCTGAGTGTGTTTGTTATCTGATAGAGGAAGAATGCTATTGACTTTTGAGTATTGACTTTTATTCTGCTATGCTACTGAGTTTTTTTTTTTTTGTGTGTGTCTTCCAATTAGAGTATCATGCTATCTGCAAATAAAGATAGTTTGATATCTTCATTAACTATTCTTATTCCTTCTACTTTAATCTCTCCACTAATGGCTGTAGCTAATGAATCCAGATCTATTTTGAATAAGAGTGGTGATAGAAGACATCCCTCTCTTGTACATGTTCTGATATGAAAATAATTCAGTTTTTCCCCTTTTAGAATTATGTTAGCAGTTGGATTATTACAGATGGCTTTTACACATTGAGGTAGATGCCATCAATTTTAATTTTCTATATGACTTTGAATATGAATGAGTGTTGGACTTTGCCAAAATTCTGCCTCGATTGAGATGATCATGTGATTTGTGGATTTAGATCTATTGATATAGTCTATTATATTTATAGATTTGCATATGCTGAACCATCCTTGCATCCCTGGGATGAGTTCTACCTGGTCATGGCCTATAATCTTCTAACAATTTGCTGTATTCTATTTGCTAGGATTCTATTGAAGATTTTTGCCCCTATGTTCATGAGGGAGATTGACCTGTTGTTCTCATTTTTAGTTGCATCATTCCTTTTTTTTATCAGTATAATACTTGCCTCCAGGAATGATTTTGAGAGAATGGTGTTTTCCTTTTTGTTGAAGAGTTTGAAGAGTATTGGAGGAGTATTATATATTTTCTACATTTCTTGTAGTATTCAGCTATGAATCTATGAGGACTGGGACTTTTCTGTGTTGGCTAGTTTTTTAAAAAAATTATTATATATTGTATTTCATTGGCTGTTATTGGGTTATTTAGAGTTCTTGCATCGTCTTGATTCGGTTTTGGTAATTTGTAGCTGCTTAGGCATCTTTCCATTCCTTCTGTGTCTTCTAATCTGTAAGAGTAAAGATTCTCAAAATAGTTATTAATGATCTTCTGAATTTCCACAAGATGTGTGGTAATTTTACCTATTTCTTTTCGATAAGTTAGTTTTCTTGCATATACTTAAGGATGACCTGTAGATGACTATGTGGTGTATTTTTAGAAAATGTCTGGTGTGCAGTTGAAAAAATGTATATTCAACTCTGGTTGTGTGGAACACTCTGTATATGCCCGCTAAGTCCATTTGTTCCAAATTCTGGTTCAGTTCTGCTACTTTTTTGGTAATATTTTGCCTGTTTGACCTATCATTTTGTGATAAGGGTGTGTTAAGGTCTCCTTTTAAGATTGTGGTATTGAATATTAGATTTTTCATGTCTGTTAAGATTTGTCTTATACAGGAACATACTCTCTTGTTTCTTGCATATATATTTATGACTGTTACCTCTTTCTCTTATATTTTCACCCTAACCAATATGTAGTGACCCTCTTTATTTCCTTTGATCATTCTTGGTTTGAAGTTCAGACTGCAAACAGAATTGCTACCCCTGCTTGTTTTTCTTAGGTGCTGAGTCATATTTTCTATCTTTGACTACCAGTTCATGAATTTCTGTATGAGTTAAGTGTGTTTCTTGTATACAGAATATTTTTGGATTTTGCTTCCTAAACTACTGTTCTTATCTATTTCTTTTAATTGGTGAATTGAGTCCATTTACATTGATGGTTATAATTGAGATGCATTGGCTTCCGATTGACATGTTATTTACCTGCGTTTTAAATATTTTTGAGAAACAAATAGGAATGAGACAGTTTCATGACCGATTACTAGTACATTTTCAATAATTAATGTATTTCATGTTGTTGTCATAGTGGTTATTCATTGTACAAGAGGCAGACCTGATATCCTCTCTCAAACACTATTATAACCAAACTCTCTATTCATTGAATGAAGAGAATGGAGCTGTATATCTATTCTATTTTGAGTGTACAGATACAAAATGGTCCTTAGTTTGCTTTTCTATTTTAATTTTTTAATAGATTGCAAAT
Source organism: Octodon degus (assembly GCF_000260255.1). Taxonomy (NCBI): domain Eukaryota; kingdom Metazoa; phylum Chordata; class Mammalia; order Rodentia; family Octodontidae; genus Octodon; species Octodon degus. The sequence continues at coordinate 407,408 of NW_004524721.1, forward strand.
TGAAAATAAATTGTTTAGAAACATAAATGAATATAACAATAAAAATTGTCCAAAATAAAAATGCAGAAAGCATTTACAGATCAGTAATAATAGTTCACTGTGTCAAAACCAAGAAACTTATATTCATATAACTGAATTCTCAAAGTAGAAAGGAGTAAGTAATATTTAAAGTTTTAAAATTTCTGAATTTAGTTCAATTTATAATACTGTAATTCCAAGAAAAATGAACTTTTGCACAAGACATTTAAGTAAAATCATACCAAGATACACAAAAATGAAATTGTCCAAAACTTATTGTAAAGAAAAAATAACATTAAAGCATATACATAAAAAATATTAAGCTATGGAAGAACAAAATTAAATAGCATCTTATTCCACATTAGAAAGAAAAAAAAAGGACCCAGTGTGTAGGAAACTAGACTAATAACAGGACAGAAAGAAAAGAAAAGATCTGTCCTCTTTGAATTTTATACTTAGCAAACATATCTTTGAAAACTCAAAGTAAGATTTTCTAGTTATACAAACTTGAACTATTTTAATACCACCAGAAGTAGTATATAGGAAATAACAAAGAGCATAATTCAAAAGGAAAGAGAAGTTGCAGTGTGCTCCCAGTCAAACAATAAAGTGCTCTCAATATGATACTTATATAGGACTATATACTATATATTAGATGAACCCTTATTTAAGGGTCATTGAAGTTTTCTGTGAAACAGTGCTAATCTTATGTTGGGTTATGCACTTATATTTTTTCATATATATGTGTGTGCATGTGTGCATAAAAGACAGGGAAGAAGTAATATAAAGTCAACAGAAAATGGAAATGTACTTTTTAAAGTTTCTAATGCTAGAAAAAGATATTATATGATGTATTTTAAATAAATTATAAAAGATATAGTATAAATCTTAGAACAAATATTAAGATTAAGCAATATTCAGAAAATTAAATAGTAATTAATTAAATAGTAATTAATTAAAATTAAATGTTTCAAGACAATTGAACTAAGAAAAAATTTTCTTGATAGCAAAGAAGTACTTAGAGTAAAAAATAAGATAAATACTGGAATAGCAAATAAATGAACAGCACTTCCAAGAGTTTGAGGATACGATATCACAAAAAGTTCTAGTGTGTTGCGGACATACATAATGATTGTGACAGTTACTGGTGGCCAGGTGTCACTTGTGGGACTGAGTTACAGCTATTTCTTTGAAATCCACCCTGTAGATTCAGATGGAATCATGACCCATAGGGTGGAGGAAAGGTCCATTGGTAGAGTGTGCTGATCGAAATATTTTGCTGCTGCACACAAAGGAACAACTGAAAGACTACTATTGTATACCTCTTATTCTCCTGTGTTTAATTGTTTGCACTATTTGGTGGGTTCTTCCCATTCTCATTGATGGTACTGTGATAAATTTGCTCCCTCTCTAGAAGATTATTTAGTGGTCTGGGTAGGCTTGGCTTTGTCATCATGAAATTCTTTAGTTCTTTGTCATGGAAGTATTTCACTTCTCCATTATACTTGAAAGAGAGTTTTGCAGGGTATATGAGTCTGAGTTGCAATTTGTTTTCTTGCCAGACTTGAAATACTTTGCTCCATGCTTTTCTTGACTTGATGGTTTGTGAAGAGACATCTGCTGTTATTCTGATGGCTTTTCCTTTAAATGTGATCTGTTCATTTTCTTTAGCGGCTTTTAGTATACTGTTCCTGTGCTGAATTTCTGGGATCTTGATTATTATATGTTTGGTTGTGGTTTTAATTGGGTTGATGTTATTTGGAGTTTAACCAAACATAAATGCTTTGGTTACCTGAATGTCAGATTTTTGCCCCATATTTGGGAAGTTTTCAGCTATTCCTTCTGCCCATATTCTTTTTATATCATTTGTATTGACTCCTTCCTTATCATCAATGCCTATTAGTCTCACATTGTTCATTTTTTTATGTTGTTCATCTTTGCATCATCTTGCAGATATTAAATAATTTTTTTCTTGCATACTAGTTGTTTATAGGAGATCTTTTCTTACTTTTTCATTGACTGCAATGGTGTCTTTAAGGACAGAAGGTCTATTTTCACTTTCACTCAAATGGATTTGCCAGCTTGTGATTGAGGTTTTAATTTCTTTTATATCACTTTGAATCTGTTTCATACATTCTATTTCTTTCCTATATTGCTTATTCAGGGATTCCCTAATTTTTATATTCTGTTCTACTTTTTTATCCATGTATTCTTTTAAAGCACTTAGCACTTCTTTGATCATAGTTATCACTACATTTTTTAGTTCAGAAATTATTTCTGATCTGATTTCTTCTATACCTTTGTGCAGTTGTTTCTTTACTTCCAACGCTATTATTTCAGAGATATCAGGCGTGTGATTTCCAGTTTCCTCTATGCTAGTGTATTCTGCACTTGTACTGGGTGGACTTGGGGCCCGAGACTGCATTTTGTTCCTTCTCTTTGTCATTTTGTATACCACTGTCTTCTGACTTTTGGTGTAGAGCTTAGATTGAGTTATTACCTTAGCAATAGGTCCGGGTCTAAGAAGTTCAGATTCCTCCAGGTGCGTGTCACTGGATCTGACTGGGGTCTGGCTGCTATGCTCCACTTCTTCCTGCTGGAGCCATTAGAGTTGAACCTTTTGTGTCACTCTGGCAAGATATTCTCCTGAATCAGTTGGGTGAGTCTTGCCTCTAGCCTCTTTGTAGGGAGTTCTGCTTAACGGTTCCATGATGGCTGGTACTCTGCGTTGAATGAGGTTTCAGTGGGTCCTGGGCATGTCACTCACAAGCCAGGTCTGCACTCTGGGTCTATTCAGGATCCATGGGCCCCCTACAGTCTCACTCACTTGCTAGGTCTTCGCTCTGGGTCTATTCAGGATCTGGTGGCCCCGGGTGTTCTCACCCACATGCGGGGCCTGCACTCTGGGACTGGGCTCCAGGTGTATTCAGGATCCACGGACCCTAGGTCATCTCACTCATGTCAGGCCTGTGCTCTATGTGTATTCAGGATCTGGCGTGCCCCAGGCAGTCTCCGGTCATTAATTTTTATCACACTTTTTTTGGTGAATATTGTCAGATAAAGACATTTCGTTGTCATTTAAATACTGTAGGTGCATAAATTCAGAAAAATATCCCAATATAGTCCAATAGTCCATAATAGTAATGGGTTTTTCATAAAACTGTCAATGTCCAAAGTTGTTGACTTCAGTATTTTACAGCTTATATTAATATAGCTTTACTTTTTATACTTCATTTTCATACTTTTCTGCAGAATGATTAAGACCAAGAAAAAGCAAGACCTATATAACAAGAAATGTAACTTTTGCATCTGATAAGGTCCATAAAATCATCTTAGAATTTAACCTGAAACCCTGTACCTCAGTGTGCAGATCTTTTCTTAGTGTCAGGCATATGGATGAGTCATGGCCATTGTTTGACCAATTTGCTCTTTGTGAAATCTTGAGAGAATATTTTCTCTCCATGTGACTCTTCTTAGGCACACTCTACATCATCGATCACTTTCCTCTGTGGCCCCAGAATCTCCTTGATCAGAATTAGTTAATGAAGAGAGGGCAAGGTAAAAAGCTAGGAAACATGACAGGGGCAAAGTCATGCATTCATATGCAAAAGATGGGAAAGACAATGGTCCTGAGAATCTTCTGCATGTTTTTGAAAATAGCAGTTAATTGGTACATTTCTCACGCTGACTACATATGCTGATACCTGTGAATGAAGAAATTGCACTGAAGAAAGCAATGTGTAATGGTAGGGTCATGCTTGGAGTGCCTGTCATTCTGCTCTTCCTAGTGCATACTGCTTCTCCTGACATACCAATTATGGCTATAACGCCTCTCAAGTAGAGGTTTGTTTAAAAAAAGGGATAATAAATCAAAACATGAGACAAAAAGTCACAGGACTGTCCTGCCATAAGGCTGTATGTTGTTAGATTTCTGAATTTCTGTGAAAAAATATGTGAATGCTTATTCTTATTTTTAAAAATATTTTTATCTTTATAGTCTTTTTTTCTCCATATTCTGGAGGGACTCGAAGTTTAACATATTGATACGTGATGGAAAATACCTGTTCCACGTTATGTCTAAGATGTTTGAAATTCAGACAGATAGTGAGGCTAAGCTCAACTGCCGATGTTATAGGGCAATAATGTCTTTAAGCTTCTCTTCTGGAGCATTAACAACTTAAGTTTGCAGGCCAACTTCCGGGAACCCCAGACCCAGTCCTAGCCCAGGTCCGGAATTTCTGCCGAATTCCAGGAACCTCCAGACCCAATCCTACCCAGGTCCGCAGCAGGAAGGAGCTGAGCACAGCAGCCAGACCTAAGCCAGACGCAGCTGGATAACTCCAAAATCTGTAGAGATCCACCTGAACTTC
>NW_004524721.1:412564-413218 GCF_000260255.1 Octodon degus
CATCACCTGCAAGATGATGCAAAGATGAACAATGTGAGACTAATAGGCATCAATGAGAAAGAAGGAGTCAACACAAATGACATTAAAAACAACTTAAGTTTGCAGATCAAAAATTAAAGAAAAGAAGGGCTACCAGGGCAGCCAACATTTTGGCTGTAGCCTTTCAAAGTCAGTAAGGATTCAGGAAATAGGAGAACCTGTACTGTAACATCCTGTAACTCATTTGTGACCCAAATTTTGTTACCTGCTGTTTATACCCCCTTTTCTCCTGTGTTTACTTCTTTGCCTTCTTTTGTGAGTTCTTTCCATCCTTATTCATAGAGTTGTGGTCATTTTGGTCCCTCTTTAATACATCTTTTATTAGTCAGGGTAGGGTTGACTTTGTCATCATTAAATTCTTTAGTTGTTCTTTGTCATGGAAGTATTTCACTTCTCCATTAAATTTGAAAGAGAGTTTTTAAGGGTAGATTATTCAAAGCTGGAATTTATTTTCTTGTGGTACTTGAAGTACTTTACTTCATACTCTTCTTGACTTGATGGTTTATGAAGAGAAATCTACCATCATTCTGATGGGTTTTCCTTTAAATATGATCTGTTTCTTTTGTCTAGTGACTTTAATATGTTGTTCTTGTGTTGGATTCCTGGAGTCTTTAT
>NW_004524721.1:421267-426011 GCF_000260255.1 Octodon degus
TTTTTATTTCAGAAAAGAATTGCGCTCTGATTTCCTCTCTATCTTTCTGCTCTTGTTTATTTACTAATGACCCTTTTAATTCATGCATTTGAGCCAAGCTAGTGCCCTCCGCACTTGTTCTGGGTGGGCACTGGGTTTCTTCCATATGTTTCTGCATTTGATTCTTTAGTGCTAATGTTATTAATTCAGGTATTTCTTTTTTCATTTCCAATATGAGGTCTTCTATATCTTTCTGCAGCTGTTTCTTTATTTCAGAAGCTATTGATTCACTGCTTTCAGCTATGTGATTTCCAATTTTTTTCTTTGTTAGTGTCCTCTGCACATGTTCCAGGTGGGCTTGGTTTCTGAGGTTGCATTTTGTTCCTTCTTGTCATTTTGTGTAGCACTGTCTTCTGCCCTTTGTTGTCGTTCTTTGCTGTAGTTATAACCTTCGCACGTACTGAAGTTGAGGTGCAGCTCTACAAAGTTTGGACTTATCCAGCTGTGTCTGGCTTAGGTCTGGTTGCTGTGCCCAGCTCCTTCCTTCTGCCCTTGAGGGTGAATATGTTGTGCCCCTGTGGCAAGATGCTCTGCTCCTGGACTAGCTGGATGGATCTATCCTCTACACTCTCTGCAGGGATTGCATATGCAGTGACACACCTCAGACATGTTTGCCAGGCCTGAGCTATGCCTGGAGTGGGCAAGTTAGAGTAGGGGGAAGAGGAAGTTCTCCCACACACTCACTGGACCTGGGCTAAGACTGGGTCCGGGGGTTCCAGGAACACCGCAAAAATCGTACTTGGCAGGTGGCGTGGGGATGTGCTGCAGAGTGGTGGGGTACGGCCCAAGTGAGTGCGAAAGGGTCCGACCCACGCTGTGCCTGGGCTGGGACTGTTCCCGCTGGCGCAGGGTAGCAGGCAGCTCTCCAAACACTCACTGGACCTAGGCTAGCACTGGTTCCAGAAGTCGGCAGAAATTCCTACTCGGTGGGCGGGGTGTGGGAGGTACTGCGGAGTGGTGAGGGGCGGCCCGAGGAGATGGGAGAGGGTCCGGCCCACGCTGTGCCTGGGCTGGGACTGGTCCCGCTGGCGCAGGGAAGCAGGAAGCTCTCTGCACACTCACAGGACCTGGGCTAGGACTGGGTCTGGGTGTTCCTCGAAGTTGGCAGAAATTCCTACTCAGTGGGTGGGGTGTGGGAGGTACTGCGGAGTGGTGGGGGGCGTCCCGAGTGAATGAGAGATGGTCCGGCCCACGCTGCGCCTGGGCTGGGACTGGTTCCGCACACACTCACTGGACCTGGGCTAGAACTGGGTCCCAGCTTTTCAAAGGAAGAAACAACTAGGAAGAGGAAAAAGAGAAAAGAAGGAAGAAAAAAATAATATTTGTAATTTTTTTAGCTGAGATGGCTATGCTTCTGATCTCTACTGATCAATTGAAAGGGACAGTTAATGCCTAAGTTTTTTTGATCAAAATTTTGTTTGTATCTGGTGATCTGAACCACAAATTTGAAGATAGCAATATGCAATATAGAAACCATTGCTGAATTCTTATCATTTTGTTAGTAAGATTATGTATGATTTATTTTTATTTTCTTGAAAAATGTTAAAGAATTTAGAATAAAAATAAATAAAAATAAAAAGTAAATATTATTATATATAGTCATAATAAACTTGTGCAATAGATGAATAAACCTGTTTCAGTCATCTTTCAATCACTGTGACAAAATATCTGGGTAAAATAATTTAGTAGTTGAAAGAGCTCTTTAGATTCACGATTTGAGAGTTTTAGTCTATGTAAATTTTCACACAATACACTAGGATATGTAAAGAGGCTGAATAACATGGCATGGTGTATGTGGTGATGCAAAGTCACTCACCTTATGTTGGAATAAATTGTGTCTTTTGTAGGCCATCTCCTCTGACCTCTTTACAACTGGGTCCTACTTTTTAATAACCCAGTCAATGGTGCACTCATCAATTGATTAGTGCCATTAGTGTTCTTTTGATCCAATCCCCCATCATTCTTTCAATTATACATTGCTGCACTTGGTATCAAGTCCTCAACATAAAATCTGTGGAGGACATACCAGACCCATAGGAAGTCCTAAATCTCCACATGAGAGAACGAATCAATTTAAAGAAACAAATTTTTCTGACTTTTCCTGGTCTCCTTTACATATATAAACTTTGATTAAAGCTAACCATGGAAAACTTTCTTAAAAATAAATGCATTAATGGCCTTGAAATATCCTTATGCCTATTTATATTTTGAAGGTTGGTGAGATTCTTTTTTTTTTTTTTTTTTCAGAACCAGGGATTGAACTAAGGCCCTTGCGCTTGCCAGGATAGCGCTTATTCTACTTATCCATCGCCCCAGGCCCAAGATTCTTAAACAGAATAAATAACATTATATTGATCCTCTTCAATATAGGGACTTATGTTTAATTATGGCATTATTAGAGTTAATAAGTATGTCATTCCTACCAAATGCTTAAGGAATCAAACAACGTAATTTATGTATTAGCTTTCAAATAGTCTATTATATATCTGGAGCTATGTCTTTTATTTGCTTTAAAAAGAAGAAAGTCTTGTACTACATTCTTTTATATAGAAACACTTTGAGAATGTTCTTTGTGCTCAACATTAACGTTCCATTTTCTGAAAACAAGGTTAAACAGGAAATGTGAATTTGTTAAAATGGCATTTATATTGAAAAATATATATATAGTTATCCCTTGGTACACTTGAAAAATGTATTCCCAAGCCCAAGAATACTAAACTTCTCAAATGCTCAAATCCCTTCTGTGTGGTAGTGTATAAACCATGCATATATTCCTGTATATTCTAAATCATCTCTACGTTATACAAAACAACTAATACAATGTAAGATCTGTGAAATACTTGTTATAATACATTATTTTTGGAATAATGAAAATAAGAACTTATGTGTGCCCTTAGTGTAGGTATATTTTTCCTGAACATTTTCATTTGGTGGTTGGTTGAATTCATGCACAGAGAACTCAGATATAGAAGGCTGACTATATTTTTTACAAAACGTCCTATTTGTGCTTAAAGTGCTACAGAGTGAATTGATTTTACTTTGTCCAAGCATTGAGTTGAAGTGCTGAAAGTTGCACTTATAGCCATCAATATAAGACATACATTTTGACATCATATTCTGCCCTAAGACTAGTAGAATAAGAATTGAAAGTTTATCTAGATATGGTGGTGCACACCCATAATCCCAAAACTTGGAAGGCTGAAACAGTAGTATTACAATGTTTTCTAGGTCATCTTGGGCTACACAGTGTTTTCTTGGCCATCTTAAATTACATAGTGAAACCCTGCCTCAAAAACAAAAAAGCAAACAAACATGAGAAAGTTCTGTTTTACCTCTTATTATGATTATCTGATCCTCCAGAAGAAATAACCTATAATTTTCCAAGTGTTATATTTGTTAGTACCTTATATGTATAAATAGTATTAAGACAAACAATTTTAAGACTGGGAAATGTAGCCTAATGTGAAGGTCCTTCTTGATCTCAGTCCTCAGTACTACACATAAACACAGGAAGAAATTTAGGTCATTTTTAATACCTAGGTCCTTTTCTTCTTTATAAATTCTACTTTAAGTGTACGTAATTCTAACTAATTTTTTCAGTTTATGCATTATTACATTACTGTATGAGATTTATTCACTGATTATCTGAAAAAAAAAACCCTGCTTGGCTTCAAATTACATATTTAAGCATTACTCATCTATGACATATGGAATTCGTAATTATATTTTACTTAGATTTTATTTGCCATTTGCTTATTTTATACATAGCTTAAAGTAAGATTTTCTAAATGTTTCAATAAACTATACAATTCATCTTATTAGGAAGCATTTTCTATGTAGTCCAATGTTTCTATTTTATCCCATGGAACCACGTACCTTGCCCAAACAGAGAACTTTATTTAGGCTGACTGCACTCAGCTAGCCTCTCATTAACTTGTTTTGGAACTATCTTACCCATTCATACATTGTGTCTTTTGGAATTTTATGTGTTACTATTCTCTGACCTTTTCTGTTAGTTTTTTAATACTGTTCTCAATCAGAAAAGGAGGATTACAGGAAATAAATTTTTGAAAGTGCACAAACTTTTTAATATTTCTAATTTATCCTTAGTGTGTCCTAGAACTATAACAAAATGCTACATCCTCAAGTGGCTTATGGAAACCAGAAATTTATTACCTTCCATTTTCAGGACGAAGGCCTTGCAGTTTCTTTGTCAGTAAGCATTCTCTTCCTGTCTCAAAGATAGGGTCTTCTCTCTTTGTTCTCTAGGGAAAGCAGTGAGGTAGTGCTCTTTTATAAGGTCATTGTCCCATACATGAAGGATGTAGCCATATGATGCACAGTACCTCCTAACACTGATAACTTAAGGGTAATGTATTCAACATTTGAATTTTGCAAGAACACAAAAATTTAGAGGCCACACATATTACAAAATGAGAATATGAGGACAGTGACTTTTTCAGGCATTTGCCTCAGTCTTCTAAACTAAAAGTGAGTATTTAATTATCTAATGTCAGGCCATATCTCAGTGAAATACAGTGCCTTCTTAGGCAGGGGCAGGGACCAGTTTCAATCCTTGGAGTGCTTTGTCAGCCCCATACCAATGGAGCACAGAGACTATGACTGACATTGGGTGAGGTGGCTTGTAATTCTAGTGCTTGGGAGGCTGAAATCAGAAAAATCACTAGAAGGCCAACCTGTGTAT
>NW_004524721.1:426111-429279 GCF_000260255.1 Octodon degus
TGTCCTATGGTTTCCCTATAGTTGGTAAATTTTCTGTATTACTTATTCCCAAATTATTTTTATATCATTTGTATTGATTCCTTCTTTTTCATTGATGATGCCTATTATTCTTCCGTTATTCATCTTTGCATTGTCTTACAGATTTTGAATCATTTTTCCTGCATCCTGTTTTTTTAAGACATCTTTTCTTACCCTTTTATTAACTGCAACGTTGTCTTCAAGATCAGCAACCTGTCTTCACTTTAATTCAAACGTTTTTGCCAAATTGCGATTGAAATTTTGATTTCCTATATGTCTTTTTGAATCTGGTTCATGCATTCTATTTCTTTCCTACATTGCTCTCTGATATCTTCTATACCTTTCTGCAGCTGTTTCTTTATTTCTGACATTATTATTTCAGAGATTTCAGTAGTGTGGCTTCCAATTTATTCAAAGCTCATGTCTCCTCCATTTTGTTCTGTATGGGTTTGGGCCTGAGACAGAATTTTGCTTCTTCTCTTTTTCATTTTGTAAAGCACTGTCCTCTGACCTTAGGTGTTGTGCCTTGTTGTAGTCGTTATTTACATCCTACTGATATTATTACCCAAGGGAGAGCATGTGGTTATGGTAGTTTTAGCTACAGTATAAAATTAGCATTACCAATAGTAAGTAGTGAGATTTAGCTCTTGACAACATTTCTTTTTAATTAATGTGTTTGTATTTTACACTCTAAGGGCAAGCGTCATGAATGTATAGCTAAGCAGATATAAAATTGTTTATTTCTATTTAAGTTATTTTCCCTGAGATCTGTCTGATCACCTCCCTTTGATGTACCCAGAGACTTCCAGGTATACTTTCACCCCACTTACCTGTTGTCCCCTCTCTCGATCGAGAGAGAGAGAGAGAGAGAGAGAGAGAGAGAGAGAGAGAGAATGCTCTCGTTCATCTTGGTCTAGCAGTGTGTCTCAGCTTAACAGGTTCAGATCTACCTTGTTCTAACATTTGTCTAGCTGGTCCTGGCTTGGGTGTGGCTTCTGTGCTTTCCTTGTTTCTGATGCAACCCTGGAAAACTGAACTTAATGTGCCCTACTGGCAAGCTATTCTGCTTCTGGATTAGGTGGCTTGACCTCTTCCCTAGCTGCTGTGCTAGTATTTCCACCACATGGTCCCACACCTGGTACCTGTTGTGCTGTTATTTCTTGCTATTTTAAACAGAGCTTACTTTCTTGTTCCTTAGCTGAAATGATTTCTTCAAGGCCTGAAATTCTATCTTGTGTTTCACTCAAATGGTTTTGCCAGCTTACAATGGTATTCTCAGTGTCCTGGATATTGACTTGAATCTGTTTCATGCACTCTAGATTTTTTTAATTGTATGTTCAGTATTTCCATCATTTTCCTATTCTCTGCTAGTGTTTTTTTAAAGCAGTGTCTTCATTAGATGCATCAAACAATTTTTTCAGTATTGTTTTCATTTCTTTTTTTTTAACCTGTGAGATTATTTCTGATCTGATTTCCTCCCCAGCCTGATGAAGTTGTTTCTTTACTTCATTTTGTATCACCTCAGAAAATTCAAGTGTGTCACTTCCAAGTTCTTCTATGACCTTTTCTCCTGCACTTGTTTTGGGTTCTGCTACAGGTCTGATATTGTCTTTGTTCCTTCCTTTTGTAATTTTTTGCAGTGTGTTGTTCAATATGGTTACTACTTCATTAAGGAGAAGGGGGCAAGCCACAGTTCAATAATGATCTGATGGTGATTAATGCAGGTGGAAGTTATGCCATGTTATCTTCATGTTGTATTGTCACAGGGTAGTACTCTGCAAGGTTTTGTAATTCACTGTGGTAGTCATGGCTTCCAGCAGTCTTAAGGGTGAGGTGGGGCAGATGAACTCAGCACTGGTGGGAAGGATGGGAATCAAAGTCATCATATTCTGGGATAGCTCTCGCCTGTGCTTGCTGTAGCACTACTCAGAATGGCTGTTATGCTAGGCCTTATGGTTAGCCTTAAAAGTTGAATGAACAAATAAGATATTGTACATACACACAAATTGAATGCTTTTCTGCTACGAAGTACAAACTTTTGACATCTGTGGATAAGTAGAAGAAACTAAAATTCATTATTTTATGAGAAGTGTACCAAACTGAGATAGACAATTAGAAAGCTTCACTCCTGTCTAGGATAAGAAAAAAGAAAAAGTAATGAAGGTAAATGGGAAGCAATAAAAGAAGAGGAGGAATGGGTAGAAGAAGGAAATGGTAATTTAGAAATTATTATTATGTATGTGTATGAAAATATCACTATGAAAACCATCATTCTACATAATTAATTGCTTAATATAAAATAACAACAAAAATACCAATCAAAATATGTTTGTTTCACCATTCATTTAATTTTACTTTCTCTGTGACATAATTTTGAGCCACTTTCTCATTTCTTGTGCTAACTTTTATTTTAGCAAAATGTCTGTTCAGATTTTTTGGCCATTTCTCAATTGATTCATTTATTTTCTTATTGTTGAAATTTATGCATTTAATACGTTGTTGAAAAATAAGGTTTTTTTTCAAAGTTTTATTGATAAACAGATAGCAATGAGACAGTTTCAAAACAAATCGGAAGTACAGTTTCAACAAATAATACACTGCATATATTCTACTTAGTGGTTAATTGCTGTACAAGATGCGGACTTGTGAACCTATTTACAAACACCATTAGAACAAATCATTCTATCCATTAAGAGAATGCAACTATATATCTATCCTAACCACTTTGAATGCACAGATACAAAATGGACATTCATCGGTACACCCCATTTTTTCTAAGTTTTGTTATTGAATATTATAGGTGTGTAAACTCAGCAAAATATTCTAAAAGAGTCCAGTAGCCCATAATATCATTGGGTCTTCTGTTTAACTGGCAATGTCAGAAATTATTGACCTGAGTATATCACAGGTCAACAGATGTTACAGTACAAGTTCTCATATGTCTTGAGTCTTAATTGACCTTAGAAGACTAGGGCCAAAAAACACAGCATGGCTTTATTTCCTATATTTCGTCTTCATACATTTCTACTGGATGGTTAAGACCAAGGTAGAGCAGGACCTATGCAACAAGAGTTGTAGCTTTTTGGTCTGAGAAGGTCAGTGAAATGCCCTCAGGATTTATCCTGCGATCCTGTACCTCAGATTGTAGAA
>NW_004524721.1:439084-444354 GCF_000260255.1 Octodon degus
GAGATTATTTACTAAATAAATATAATAATAATAATTATCTGATATCATCTTAATTACTGTTTATACATGGCTGACTTTAATGGCCATACTTACAAATTGTTATAAAGATTTAATGTAATCTCTATCAAAATACCACCAATATATTTCACAGAACTAGAGAAAGTATTTCTAAAATTTATTCACAACCAGATAAGACTTAGAGTAGCAAAGGCAATCCTGGGTAAGAAAGGCAAGGCAAGAGGCAATACAATCTCTGTCTTGCCAATATACTACAAAGCTATTGTAATAAAATCAGCATGGAACTGGCAAAACAATAAAACCAAGGATCAATGGAACTGATTAGAATATGCAGATGCAACTACAAACACATTGACACACAAAGGTGCCAAACATGTTCATTGGAAGGAAGATAGCCTCTTTAACAAATAGTGCTGGAAACACTGACTCTCCACATGCCAAAAACTAAAATTAGACCTGGGTCTATCATCATGCACTAAGTAAAGTCAAAATGGGTTAAAGATCTAAACATTAAAGCAGAAACACTAAATCTGGAAAGGAAAGTAGGTGGAAATCTACTCTTGAAAATATAGGAGTAGGCAAACATTTCATGAGCAGAAATCAAACTGCACAGGAAACACTTCAAAGAGTCAACAATTGGGACCACCTCTTATTAAGAAGTTTCTGCACATCAAAAGAAATCACCAACAGAGCGAAAAGAACAAATTTAGAAATAATATTAATCAATAATCTCTCAGAAAAAGGTCTTTTGTCTAGAATCAATAAAAATCTAAAGAAGATTAGGGGCCTAAAATTTAAACAATCAATTCAAAAATGGGCATCTGAGATGAATAGACAATTCTCAGGGCAAGAAATACAAGAGGTAAGTAGATACCTGAAAAAATGTTACACATCACCTGCCATTTGAGAAATGCAAATTAAAACAGCTCTGAGATATCATCCTACCCCAGAAAGAATGGATACCATAAAGAAATCAACTAAAAACAAATGCTGGAGAGGCTGCAGGGAAAAATGAATCCTGCTTCACTGCTGGTGGGAATATAGACTGGTGCAACCACTATGAAAGTGTGGTATTTTTATAAAATGGAGTATTACTTAGCTATAAAGAAAGATAAACTCGAGGCCTTCCTAAGTAAGTGGATGCAATAATGCATATAATGCATTATAGGCTATAATACATAAGTTAAATACACCAAACCAACATGCGTAATTATTGTGTTGTCTCCCTGGTGCAAGAACCTGAAAGAAGAAATAAAACCAGAAAAGTATAACATATTCAGTAGAGGGTTGGGGAGATAAACACATGCCTGGCAAGCACAAGGGCCTGAGTTCAGTCCCTTGCTACACACACACACACACACACACACACACACACACACACACACAGAAGATATAGAAAACTGGAATGCCAAATAACTTCACCCAAATTAAAAACACACCAACAGTTATAATAGTCAAGATCACAGAAATCCAGCACAAAAATAATATAAAGAAAGCTGCTAGAGAAAAGAAGCAGATCACATTCAAAGGAAGACCCATCAGAATTACAGCAAACTTCTGTTCACAAATCATGAAGGCAAGAGAAGCATGGAGCTGTGTACTTCAAGTTCCTATGAAAAGAAATTTCAGCCCAGACTACTATGCCCTGCAAAATTCTCTGTCGAGTTTGAAGGGAAATTGAAATACTTCCATAACAAAGAAAAACCTAAAGAATTTCATGATGACAAAGCCAACACTATACAGACTACTGAAAGATATTCTAGAGAGGGACCAAAATGATCAGAACTCCATGAATGAGAACAGAAGAAGTCCACTAAATAGGGAAAACAATTAAACACAGGAGAAAAAGGAATAAAAGACAGCAGGGAAGTAACATATCAATCGTAAGTCAATACATCTCAATTATAAGCATCAATGTAAATGCCCACAATTCACCAGTTAAGAGAAATAGACTAGCACAGTGGATTACGAATCAAAATACAACATTATGCTGTATACAAGAAACATACTTAACTCATAAAGATATCCATAGGCTGAAAGTGAAAGGATGGAAAGCAATACGACATGACCCAGCACCTCAGAAAAGAACAGGGGTAGCTATCCTAATGTCAGGCAGTCTCAACTTCAAACCAAGAATGATCAAAGGAAATAAAGAAGGCCATGATATACTGGTTAGCAGAAAACCTCAAGAGGAAGAGGTAAGAATTATAAATACATGTCCACCAAACACGGGAGCACCCAACTATATAAGACAAATCCTAATTGACATGAAAAATCTACTATACAATACCACAGTCCTAACAGGAGTCCTTAATAACCCATTATCCCGAAAAGATAGGTCAAGCAGATAAAAACTTAGGAAAGAAGTAGGAGAACTGAACCGGAGCTTATAACAAATGTATTTAGTGGACATATACAGTTTTCCACTCAACAACAGCTGAATATATATATTTTTTCAGCTTCACATGGGTCGATTTCCAAAGTAGACTACATACTAACCCATAGGTCATGCTTAAGTATATACAAGAAAACAGAAATTCTCCCATGCATATTATTTGACCACAAAGCAATGAAACTGGTAATAAATGACAAAAGAAACCAGAAAAAAATCCATAAATACAGGGAAATTGAACAACACCCTACTCAGCAATCAATGGGTTACAGATGAATTTGAACAAGAAATTCAACAATATCTACAATTCAATGAAAATTCAGGCACAAATTACTTAATTTATAGAATCTGACGAAAGCATTTCTCAGAGGGAAATTTATAGCTGTAAAGTCACATATTAAGAGAACAGAATTGGAACAAAGAAACAACCCAATGATACAACTCTAACATTTAGAAAAGGAAGATTAAACCAAACCCAGAGCCCAAAGACAGGAAAATATCATAAAGATTTGAACAGAAATGAATTCAATTGTTACAAAGAAAACAGTTCAAAGAATTAATGACTAAAAAAACCTGGTTCTTTCAAAGTCTAAATAAAATCGATAAGCCCCTAACTAAACTCATAAAAAAGAGGGAAGAAAAAATTCAAATACAAGCAATAAGGAATGAAAAGGGTGTAATCACCACAGACTCAGTGGTAATTCAGAAAATTATAAGTAGCCACTTTGAGACTCTTTACTGTCACACAATAGAAGACATACATGAAATGGACAGTTTCTAAGAAAGATACAAATTACCAAAACTAAATCAAGAAGATATAACAACTCTCAGTAACCCAACCACAGCCAAAGAAATATGAAATTTAATTAAAAAACCTACTGACAAAAAAAGTCCAGGTCCTCATTGATTCACAGCTGAATTCCACAGGAAATGCTTGGAAGATATATTCCCTATAATTCTCAAACTCTTCAATGTAATTGAAAAGGAAACAATCCTCCAAAAATCATTCCTGGAGGAAAGTATTATCCTGCTATTAATGCCAAGAAAGACACAACTAAAAAAAGAATTATAGGCCAATCTCCATCATTAAATAAATGAAAATATCATCAATAAAATCCTGGCAAATAGAACACAGCAAGTCATCAAGAAGAACACACACCAAGACCAGGTATGACTCATCCCAGGGATGCAAGGATGGTACAATATTCACAAATTTATAAGTGTAATGTAGTATATCAACAGAGCGAAAACTAAAAACCACATGATCATCTCAATTGTTGCAGAAAAGGGTTTTGGTAAGTGCAAAACTCATTCATGTTCAAAGTCCTACAGAAAATTGGAATAGGTGGCCTCTACTTCAATCTGATAGAAGCCATTTATGACAAGGCAAGAACTAACATAATTATAAATGGAGAAAAATTGAAATCTTTTGCTCTCAGATCTGGTACAAGACAAGGATGCCTTCTATCACCCCTCCTGTTCAATATAGTTCTGTAATCATTAGCTAGAGCGATTAGACAACAGAGAAATAAAAGAAATAAGGAATAGGTAAAGAAGTTAAATTATCATTATTTTCAGATACATGATATTTTACTTGGAAGACCGGAAAAATGCCACCAAGAACCTACTAGAATTGATACACAAATTCAGTAGCATAGCAGGATAAAGTCAATACCCAGAACTCATTAGCACTCTTCTACACAGATAACAAACACACTGAGAGGGAAATTATAGAAACAATACCTTTTACAATAGCATCAAGGAAAAAGAAATACCTTGGAATTAACCTAACTATAGAAGTCAAATATCTTTTCAAGGAAAATTACAGTACTCTTAAAAAAGAGATCATAGAAGATTTCAGAAAATAGAAAGATAGTCCCTGGTCCTGAATAGGAAGAGCCAGCATTGTGAAGATGGCCATTCCCCTAAAATTGTGATACAGTTTTAATGTAATTCCTATCAAACTAACACCAACATACCTCGCAGACCTGGAGAAGTCTTTTCTCACATTTATTTGGAACTACAAAAGACCTGTAATCTCAAAAGCACTACTGGACAACAAAGACAAGGCAAGCGGCATTACAATTCCTGACTTGAAATTATACTACAAGGCTACTCTGATAAAATTAGCATGGTATGGGCAAAAAAATAGACCTAAGAATGAAGGGAATAGACTAGAAGACAAAAAAGCCTCTATGAGCACACTCAGCCACCTTATGTTTGACAGAGGAGTCAAACACACTCACTAGAAGCAAGGTAGCCTCCTTAACAAATGGTGCTGGAAAAACTGGCTCGTTATATCGCTAAAATTAAATTTGACCCAAGTCTTTAACCATGCACTAAGCTAAAGTCAAAATGGATTAAAGATCTAAACATTAAGAAGGAAACGCTAAATCTCATGAAAGAGAAAGTACGATGAACTCTTGAAGATATAAATGTAGGCAAAGAGTTCATGAACACAAATCAAATCACATGGGTAACACTTGAAAGAATTAACAACAGGGACCTCCTCTTATTGAGAAGTTTTTGCACATCAAAAGAATTTACGAACAAAGTGAAAGAACAACCCACAAATTTGTAAAAATCTTGATGTATAATCACTTAGACAAAGGTCTGCTCTCTAGGACTTATAAAGAACTAAAAAACATTAGGGCCGAAAAATTTGAAGACCCAATGCAGAAATGCACATCCAAGATGAACACAGACTTCTTAGATGATGAAATTAATCGAATAATTATATGGATTTGGTTTTGTAAATACCAGCTAATAATTTTTCCCCACAGGTTATTTAGTAAGAAACAAATATGTCTTTGTGGAACAGTGGAATATTCCATACATATTTTTGGATTGGATATATATA
>NW_004524721.1:450351-456646 GCF_000260255.1 Octodon degus
ATATAATTTATTAATTAAAAACAAAAATAATTTTAATTTCTCAATTGTATTGTTCTGCACATAGAAATGCGCCACTAGCAAATGTAGCTTTATTTTCTTGTAAACGTCCTGCCCATTAGCTTTGACGTGTTTAGGAAATTTAAAGTGATTTGATATAAAGCTTACAGAAAAGCAATTAATATGTATAAGACTATATTCCAAAATAATAAAATTGCACAGTTGATAGAGATTTGACCAAGTCATTAAAGAAGTTATGTTTTGCTTTTGTATTTATACTATGGTTATCTTTTAAGATTTTAATTTGAATATTGTTTCTCATTGGCTTAATATTTGCAGATTGATCATACTTAAACCTATTGTTTCAAATTCTCCTGAACTATAGTTTTCTGTACATTCTCTGTGATTTATTTAATAAGGGGTAAGTTGTGCTTATGGGTTGCACAATCACTAACTAGATTTGATAATAGCCTTTCTGATATTTTTATTCTTTACACTTCCTAGCCTTAATATGTTAAACAAGATGAAACCTGGGCCAGGAAGACTTTCCTTTGGAAACATTCAATCATCATTGAATTTAAATTTTAATTTCTACTTTGACATTTAAGCCCATTTAATATTTTCCCATAAAATTCATGAAATTCCCAAAACTGTTAAGGAAAAAAAAAAACATATTCGACCCTTTAACTCGATTGTAGATTGAAATGGAAATGCAGATTTCATTTGGTTGTCTCTTCATATAAATACCTTTTACTGATTACACAATTTAGTGGGGCAAGATAGGTAGCCAGTACAGAAAACATAAGCATTAAAGAAAAGATCCTTTAGTGGCTGTATTTGTGATCTGCGATCTTTCCCAGATATAGCACTGCTGTAATTTGCTTGTTGTCTAAGGAATTAGAAGAAGTAGGTGGATGAGAATGAAGAAAAAGGGAAAATGAACAATGAGCCATGCAATCTAAGTTACACAGCTTTTTTTCTGGCAAAAAATATTATAGTCATAGGTAGAAATTAGTTCCATATTCTGAAGTATATCTCATCTCACTTTCATTGTGAATAAATTACAGACTGACCTGGATTAAAAATGAGCTTGAATTAGTAAAGCTTAGATTGCAACAGATGCCCATCATTGTTTTGGCAAAAGTCAGTTAAGGACATGTCATCTATTCTTAACAGTCTCAACTAAATGTGTATTAATTTTAAATCACTTTTGTTTTGCACTTTCATACTCTTTCCACAATAATTATCACTAATTTCAATATTTCATTGTCTGGTCTTTTCCAGATATTACAACACTACAGAAATCAGTGTAATTTGAAATCCATCATGTCCTACATTCAAGGGGAGATTTTTAATTTCATAATTTAGAATTATCTTCTCACTACACCTTCCTTGTACTCTGCTCACATGGTCAGATATCCCAATCCTGCAGACATTGAAATATAAGTATTTCCACAGGATTTTTTGCGAACTTGCCCTATGTGGCAGATACATAAGAATACACTGTTTTTGAATATTGGAACTGTAATAATTCAGTGAAACTCTATTATCCTTTTGTTTATCTTATAGGAAGCAAATGTTCTTCCTTTTCTAAAAACACAAATCAGCTTCAAATGTTCATATAGGTTGTGGAAAGATGCATAATTTAGGGAACTTTTAAAGTGCTAAATAATTGACGGGGCAAAGCCATATATTAGTGCTGAATAATGGAACAGTCTTTTATTTATTTCTTTGATATTCTACTAAAAAGTGCACCTCTTTTTTAAACAAGAAGAAATAGTCTTTGTTCTTTGTTCATTAATGTAGTTTTATTTATCATATCTTTGAATCACATTATACCTTTCACAAAACTACATTGTTTTCTGCCCCTTGGCACAATGAAGTCATGCATATGTATGACACATCGTGAAGTGTCATTTTAGGGAAGACTGTTAGTATGCTTATGGAGAGAAGTATGGTTATATTGTTGTAGTGGCCAGGAAAGCCACTGTATCTCACATCATTTAATATTCTGGATTGAGTCCAGAAACAAGAAAGGAATTCCATTTTAAATACATGTTGTCACTGTGTAAATGTCCCACTAATTTGCATCTTTAAATTCAACTGGGATGTTTTATTTTAAAAAATACATATCAGTACTTTGAAGTATCACATAAGCAAAATGCATGATTTAAATATCACACATTCACATTACATTAAGCCATGTTAACTACCTATTGGTGTTTATATTTACCTTACATAGAGATCAGAAGAAATCTTAAAAGCTTTGAGGGGCAACAGAGGGAAAAGTGAAATATGTCAATAAAAGATGAATTGGAGTCTCCCAAATAGAGGTCCTCAGAAGTAACAACAGATGGTGCATTAAACTATTTTATATTTAATGTACCAGAAAATAACTGAAAATGGCATTTTTTCTTCTTTGCTTATTAATCTTTAACATGCCTACACAACAATTTTATTGGTAACATTTAAAGTATAATCATTAAATCTGTAATAATTGTGTCAGAGTTATTATAGTACTATTATGCATGATATCAACTTTTTAAATGTAAATGCCTAGAGATTTATGGTCCAAATTCTTTTTCAGTAGTTAAGGAAACCCAGCAGGATAAGCTCTTCAGAAGATCTTTTATTACCTTATGGACAAATCACTGGTTGTTTTATTTTTTTTTTATTTTTTATTTTTTTCGTTGGTTGATTTAACATTTTTCCTGAGTCTAATTCCATTTGAGTTCAGTTATTAAAACTTGGGGAACATACAATCACTACAATCAATAGTTTTCAGCAAATGTTTCCCTTAGAAATCTTCACTTGTACTGTAAAAGCATTATACTTTCACAGTGATAAAATTTTCAAGAACATGATACCCTTCCATTTCTGAGTTTCCAGACGTGGATCAATATGCCATCTTGTTAAAGTTCTTTAGAGCTTCTGGCTATGTCTGAAATAAAGGTAGATTTTTCTCACACATTTAATTCATATTATGAAAATATTTTCTATGGATTCAACAATATCATACTAATAGAAATGATTAAGGTAACTTAGCTGCTATTCTGCTGCTCAGAGGCTGATAGCAATGTATGCTATTCAAAAATAAATGTTGACTTTAAACTGTAAGTATAACAGCATAGAAAAAGAAGAGAAAGAAACTTCCTTTGAAAAAGAGCACATAATACAATGAAGCAATTACTTTACTTTATAAACTATAACAACAATAAAACCCCAAACTGATGACAGATGTGTTTTTTAAAAAAATATTTTATTTTGTAATTTTCATTATTTCTTCTTGACAATGTTTCCAGATAGCATGAAGACTGTCAGAAGGACCACCAATGATATTTTTTGCATAAAATATGTTGTAAAAATTTGATACAAAGATGGGGACAAATATATTGTCCAAACTAAAATAAAGAAAATAATAACTTATAATACCTATATATACTTTAATCTTATCCATGGAGAATGTGTTCAATTAAGTAATGATTATAACTTAAGAATACAGTGATGTTCAATGTATTATAATTAGAAAATACAAAATAAACAATAAATAAATATTTTAATTGGGGAAAATGGGCTGCTCCATAGGATTGTGATCATTTCACCAAATTAAAATTTGACTAAAGTCAATACATTGAGATGTGTATTTTAGAAGCAAGACTAAATTAGTAAATGTAGATAAAACACTTTGTCCATTGCTTGTAACTATTATTATTTTTTATTGCCATTATGATGTAGCAAAATGGCCATTGAATTTGTAGTTATTACACTCTTGAACAGAAGGACCTTTGACAAAGAACTGAATTCCTACACCTTGGTTTATACATTTTAGTAAATGGACAAGTGTTTTGGAGTCTTCTTAGGTGTAACATTTGGTGAATTTACAATAGTATTCCGAATAAAGTAAGTAGAGAATCTTGTTTGATTTCATTTTCAAATCTCTACATAAATAACTGAGTAAATGTATTTGACAACAATATAGAAATATTTGGTAAAATAAATTTTATTAGTGATACCTGTCTCAATTGGAAATGATGTGTTAGGTGATCTGAGTTTGATGTTGCTTAGTTAATTAGAAAATATCCTAGACAAAATGATAGTAAGATATCTTGTTGGGAACAATCACACATTATTTAAAGACTAGGTTCAACCTATTTTATGTAGAATATGGTGTTTTTTTTTTTTTTTCCAGGAATTGCACTCAGTAATTCACTTTTGCAAGGCAGGTGCTGTGCCACTGACCTAAACACATAGACCACAATAAGTTTTAAACAATGTTTTTTTAAAATTTTAATTAATTATTTATTTATTTGCTGAACTGGGGATTGAACTCAGAAAAAGAGTTTTAGATCCTGAAGATGCTGTTGCAGACAGTGAAAAGGTGAGAAAAAGTCTTTTAAACACAAATAGGATGCAGGAAAGAATAATTCATGACCTGCAAAATGATGCAAAGATAAACATGGTGAGACTAATAGGCATCAATGAGAAAGGAGTCAGTACAAAGGATATGAAAAGAATATTGGCAGAAGAAATAGTGGAAAACTTCCCAAATATGAGGAAAAATTCTGACAATCAGTAAATGATGCTTACAGAACTCCAAATAACTTCAACCCAATTAAAAATAAACCAAGACATATAATAGTAAAGATCCCAGAAATCTAGCACAAGAATAATATACTGAAAGCCTCTAAAGAAAAGAAAAAATCTCATTCAAAGGAAAACGCATGAAAACAACGGCCAACCACTCTTCACAAACCATGAAGGCAAGAAGAGCATGGTGCAGAGTACTTCAAGTCTTATATGAAAATAAATTCCAGTTCAGATTTCTATATGCTGCAAAACTCTCCTTGAAGTTTGATGGAGAAGTGAAATACTTCCATGACAAAGAATAACTAAAGAAATTCATGATGACACAGCCAACCATAAACAGACTACTAAAAGATGTTCTAGAGAGGAAACAAAATGATAAGAACTCCATGAATGAGAATAGAAGGAACCCATTAAATAAGGCAGAAAATTAAACAAAGGAGAAAGAGGACTAAACAACAGCAGGTAACAAAGATGTCGATTGTAAGCAAATAAATCTAAATTATAGCCATCAATGCAAATGGACTAAATTCACCAATTAAATGAAGAGACTGGCACAGTGGATTAGGAAACACAATCCAACAATATGCTGTATACAAGAAACACACTTAATTCAAAAGGAGATATATAGGCTGAAAGTCAAAGGATGGAAAACAACACTACATGCCCCAGCACCTCAGGAAAAAAACAGGTGTAGCAATCCTATTGTCAGCAAGCCTCAATTTCAAACCAAGAATGATCAAATGAAATAAAGAAGGTCACGATGTACTGGTTAGGGGAAAAATTCAAGAGGAAGAGGTAACACTCATAAATTTATATGCCCCAAACACACAAGCACTCAACTATATAAGAAAAGTCCTAATGAACATGAAAAGTCTAATATCCAAAATCACAATCTTAATAGAAGACCTTAAAATTCCCTTATCCCAAAAAGATAGGTGGATCAGAGAAATACTAGTAAAAAAGTAGCATAACTGAACCAGAGTTTGGAACAAATGTAGTTAGTGGACATATACAGAGTGTTCCACCCAACAACAGCTGAATACACAATTTCTTTTAGGTGCACATGAGTCATCTTCTAAAATAGACCACATACAAGTCCACAGGACATACTTAAATATATGCAAGAAAACAGAAATTATCCATTGCATATTATCTGACCACAGTGCAATGAAACTGGTAATAAATGACAAAAGAAAACAGAAATTACCCATCAATACATGGAAAATAAACAGCACCCTCCTCAGCAACCACTGGGTCACATAAAATTAAAGAAGATATTCAAA
Source organism: Octodon degus (assembly GCF_000260255.1). NCBI lineage: Eukaryota > Metazoa > Chordata > Mammalia > Rodentia > Octodontidae > Octodon > Octodon degus. The sequence goes on from NW_004524721.1 coordinate 456,219, forward strand.
AATATCTACTGTTTAATGAAAATTCAAGGACAACTTACTGGACTTTATGGGAGGTTATGAAAGCAGTTCTCAGAGGGAAATTAATAGTTGTGAACTTGCACATTAGGAAAACAGAACAGCAACAATTAAACACCCTAATGATGCAACTCCAACATCTAGAAAGGAAAGACCAAATCAAACCAGAGCTCAAAGATGGGAAGAAATCGTAAAAATTAGAGCACAAATTAATTAAATTGAAATGAAAAGTACAAAGAATTGATGAATCAAAAAGCTGGTTCTTTGAAAGATTAAATAAAATTGATAACCCCCTAACTAGCCTCATCAAAAAGAGGACAGAAAAAATTCAAATACAAGCAGTGCAGAATGAAAACTGTGTAACTACCCCAGACAGAGGAAATTCAGAAGATTCTCAATAGCTACTTTGAGAA
>NW_004524721.1:456746-459647 GCF_000260255.1 Octodon degus
TTTTCAAAAATGTTTGAATGTGTGTTTACTTTCGAAGTAGATAACTACCTGTGTGGTCAATTAACTTGGAGGAGAAAAGGTGGAAAACACTACATTTACAGCAGTTCTTTGAAGAGGATAATAGCAGGCTTTCCTGCATCTCATCTGTGTCCTTCTCTTACTACAGGGAATTGATTGTTTAATGGGAAGGAAAGAATTAAATCCCACACCCAAGGACAGAATTTCTTTCTTTCTTTCTTTCTTTCTTTCTTTCTTTCTTTCTTTCTTTCTTTCTTTCTTTCTTTCTTTCTTTCTTTCTTTCTTTCTCTGGAACCCGGGATTGAACTCAGGCCCTTGCGCTTGCCAGGGAAGCGTCCATTCCACTGAGCCATCTCCTTGACAACAGAATTTCTTAAAACTTTACCATTCAGACATTATTGCTTAGAAAAAAATTCAAAAATATTGGGAAGGATGCAATTACTGTTCTTTATGGCATATGTTTTATAAAATTTGTAAAAGATGTGTTTTGTGAGTAGCTTGTGTATGTATGTGTTACCAGAGATTGAATCCCAAACAGTCTCAAACTAGTGGTATGCAGAGATGTTTGCATTTACAAAAAAATTGTTTTATTTCTTGCTTCCTGTAGATGGAGCTAAATCTTCATGCATATGTTATCTATAACCTTGGAACTCCTGGTAAGATCTTTGAATATAATACTGGTATCTGTTAGTAAGGGCTTTTATTTCTTTTCAGAATAAGCGGTACTAAAATGTGCAAGTTTTAGTGCTGGAGGTCAAACAAACCCAAAACTCAAAACAGAACATTTGGGCCCAGAAGTCCTATGCTGTTTCTTCCTCTTTTTTATGTAAAATTATTGATTTTTTATTCAGTATACTAGTAATGATCATAAACATTTATAATCACAACATTGAGAAAAATGAGTACTGGACCACAACTTGTACAATTTAAGTCTATACATAATTTACTAAGTAAACTTACCTTATCATGTGTTTGAAGTTTGTGACTTAACTTTTTCTGGCATTTTCTTGCCCAGGATCAGTTAGAGCACTGACTGGCTTTTGTTATCTTGTCAAATTACTTTCCAGGGTAGGGTATTCATTTAGCTACAGTTTTCTGAGAATTTTCCCATTGATTTTTTTTTTTAAATTTCATCTGAAAAACAGTTTTAATTATAAAACTGGTAAGAGGATGAAACCATGCTAGATTATTGCTTTGGCCTTTTCATTGTCTTACCAGTTCTTGGTTGCACTTATCCTCTGATTTATTGTATTCTTTTTTTCTTCAAACTCATCTCAAAGCTAGGTAATGAGGAAGAGCAAGAGAAACGGTACCTGTTTCTTAGTATTGCAGAGAACTCCCTTGACTAGAAGTTGCCAGCAGTGCTGCTATTTTGTCTTTTGTCAAAGGTCATGTTTGACTTCTTTTTTTTTTTTTCCATAAAATCTGAAACTGTTAACCTGCCATTATCCATTACCCTTACTCATGGATTTTTCCTGGTCTTGTCTTTTCCTTTATATGACTAACTGACTGTATATGATAAATTTTCATAGCCCACACTGAGAGAAATACATTCCTTTTTCAAAAGGAACATTGCCTACCTTTGGGAGAAGAAGACCATTTTATTATTTCCCCATCTGGTTTTAAAGGGATGTGTGAACACAATGTGAAAAGCCAACAGGAAATTTAAAAAACAAAATAGAAAATAAAGTTTTAAAGAATCTGATTGTGTTACTGCCTTTGTTCATAGAAATACTGCTGCTAATTCCAAAACCAAGCAGAGAAATTTTATACATTTAAAATCTAAAGGCTTAATAATATTTAAGAATTTAAATGATCAGTATTAATTTAGAAAACATTTCATTAAGTGAATTTTCCCACATCTTAGGTGTTTTTAATTTTAATAGAAATGTATTAAATAAAATTGATATCTCAAAACAAGAAAAAAATCTTTACATCTTTTAAAATATTTTTTTACATCAGCTTTCATTTTTTTTTTAAGTCACAAAAACCCAAAGGCATTGCTATTAATTACAATGCAAAATATTGCCTTGAGCTAATGAAATCATAAATATTTTGAAGTTCTGAAAGGAAGAACTACTACCATAATAGTAAACTCCAAGAACCAGGTTATACAATTGTTTATTAAATTCTCTAACACTCAGGGCCTGGGAGATGCTTCAGTAGAATAAGTGTTTGCCTGGAAAGTGTAAGGGCTTGTGTACAATCCCTGGTTCCACCAAAAAAAAAAAATAACAAGAACTAACACTCCAGTGAATTTTAACATTGTGACATTATAAATCATCACATATATAATTTATTTGGATTAATAGATGATTACACAGTGATTGTTTTTACAAAATCAGCTTAGAATTTACATACTAAATAATTATCAAAGATACCAGAGGTCTCAGTATTAGTTTTTATAGTTTAGAAGTTTAAAGAAAAGGAAGCTTGGTACTAACGAAGCAAAATATGAAATTTGTGATTCACAAAAATAGATTATTCTTTAAAAATGCTATCATTAAATTTTTAAAGTTATATTTACTAGTATACTAGTAATTCTTCATTTTTATTTATTGGGAAAGTATTAACAAGACATTCAATTTATCAATTTTTTTTAACAGTCCATTAAAACAAATGACTTTCTGGTCTGTGCCCTTCTCCTTGTCTGTTAAGAACTTCCTATTGATTTGTAAAAGGAACTCTACAACAGATTACATCTTTTTTTCTTTTCAAAGTTTTATTGATAAAAATATAGCAATGAGACAGTTTCAAATCAAATCGAAAGCTTATTGTTGTTATCAAACAATTTAGGCTATCAAGCTTAACCTCACTATCTCACTGCATTTCAAACATCTTAGGCATAATAAGGAACAGGTATTTTTCATCAAGTATTGATAT
>NW_004524721.1:467382-472329 GCF_000260255.1 Octodon degus
AAGAGGATACAGATGAATGTCCATTTTGTATCTGTGTATTCAAAGTGGTTAGGATAGATATATAGTTACATTCTCTTAATGAATAGAGGAATTTGTTCTAATGGTGTTTGTTAATAGCATATCATGTCCGCATCTTGTACAGCAATTAACCACTAGGAAGAATGTATGCAATGTGTTGGTTATTGAAACTGTCCTACCAATTTGATTTGAAACTGTCTCATTGCTACTTGTTTCTCAATAAAATTATGGAAAAAATCCTACCGAGAAAGTAAAGTACAGGCCCTGATAGACTCACATCTGAATTCTACAAGAAATTAATAGAACATATAATAACTATACTCCTCAAAATCTTCAAAGAATTGAAAATGAAACAATCCTCCAAAAGTCATTAATCGAGACAAATTTTATCCTGATACCAAAACCAGGGAAAGATGCAACTAAAAAAGAGAAATACAGGTCCAATGTAACTCACGAAAATAGATGCAAAAATCCTCAATAAAATACAAGCAAATAGAATATACCAAATCACCAAGAACACTATGCACCATGACCAGGTAGGATTTATCCCAGGGATGCAAGGATGTTCCAATATATGCAAATCAGTAAATATAAAACACTATAGCAATAGGGCAAAACCTAAAAACCACATGATAATCTCAATTGATGGAAAATAGGCTTTTGACAAAGTCCCATACTCATTCATGTTCAAAGTCCTACAAGAGATTGGAATAGAGTACCTCTACTTCAATCTGATAAAAGTTGTCTATGAAAAGTCAACAGCTAGCAGAATTCTTAATGGGGACAAATGGAAATCTTTTGCTCTCACATTGGTAAAAGACGAGGATGTCCTAGGTCACCCTTACTATTTAATATAGTTCTGGAAATATTAACTAGAGCTATTAGATAAGAGAGAGAAATAAATGGAATATGAATAGGTAAAGAAGAAGTGAAATTATCATTATTTGCAGATGACATGATAATTTACATGGAAGACCCAAAAGGAAGCTAGTAGAATGGATACACAAATTCAGTAGCATAGCAGCATACAAGTCCATACCCAAAGTAAGTAACATTAGTCTACACAGATAATAAACATACTGAGAGGGAAATTAGAGAAATAATACCTTTTACAATAGCACCACAAAAAATGAAATACCTTGGAATTCATCTAACCTGAGGAGTTAAAGAACTTTTCAAGGAAAATTATAGTACTCTGAAAAAAGAAACCACAGAGGTTTTCAGAAAATGGAAAGACATTCCCTGGTCCTGGATAGGAAGACCCAACATTGTGAAGATATCCAAACTCTCAACATTGCTGTACCGATTTAATGCGATCCCTACGTACCGACCACCAACATACCTCACCGACCTAGAGAAATCATTCCTAAGAATTATTTGGAACCAGGAAAGACCTTGAATAGCAAATGCAATCCTGGGCAATAATGACAAGGCAGGAGACATTACAATAGCTGACTTGAAATTATACTAAAAAGTTACTGTGAAAAAAAATCAGCATGGTACTGGCAACAAAATAGACCTGATGATCAAAGGAATAGATTAGAAGATACAGAGGCCTCTCCAAACACACTCAACTACCTGAGTGTGCTTCCACAAATAGGCCAAACACTCTTACTAGAAGAAAGATAGCTTCTTTAAGAAATGGTGCTGGAGAAACTGGCTCTCTAATTGCTGAATATTAAAACTTGACCCACGTATATCACTGTAAGCTAAGCTAAAATCAAAGTGGATTAAAGATCTAAACATTAAAACAGAAACACTGTATCTCCAGGAAGATAAAATAGGAGTAACTATTGAAGAGATAGGGGTAGGCAAAGTGTTCATGAACAAAAATCAAATCACATGGGTAATGTTTGAGAAAATTAACAGGGACCTCCTCTTATTAAGAGGTTTTTGCATGTCAAAAAAATTACCAACAAAGTGAAAAGACAACAAAGAAATTTCGAAAAAATCTTGACTAATAAGCACTCAGACAAAGGTCTGCTCTCTAGAATTTATAAAGAACTAAAAACCATTAGGGCCCTAAAATTTAAAGACCCAATCCAGAAACGGGCATCCGAGATGAACACACATTTCTCAGAGGACGCAATAAAGAACCTAATAACTATATGAAAAAAATGCTCCGTGTCACTAGCCATCCAGGAAATGCAAATTAAAACAACACTGAGATATGATCTCAGCACAGAAAGAAAGGCTATCATAAAGAAATCAGCCAATGACAAATGTTGGAGAGGCTGTGGGGGAAAGACACCATTCTCCACTGCTGTAGGGAATGTGGACTGTTGCAACCATTATGGAAATTAATGTGGAGAATCCTTAAATAACTGAAAATGGAAATCTCATTTAAATCAGTTATTCCTCTACTGGGAATTTTCCTGGAGAATCTGAAAACATCATATCATAGTGATATATGTGTGCCTGTGTTTGTAACAGCACAATTTGTGATAGCCAAATTTTGGAAACAACCAAGATGCCCATCACCTGAGGAATGGATGAAAAAGTTGTAGTACTTTCATATAATGGAGTATTACTCAGCTATAAAGAATGATAAACTCAAAGCCTTTATATATAAGTGGATGCCACTTGAAGATATAATCATAAGTGAAATAAACCAGACACAAATGTATAAATATCGTAGTCTCCCCAGTATAAGAACTCAAAAGAAGAAATACAAATAGAATGGTATAACGCAATTTAGAAAAAAAGCGAGAACTTGAGGATTGGACAATGATGAGAGGGTAAGGAGAAAAGCTGAGAAACATGACAGGGGCAAAGCCATACATTTATATGCAGAAGATCATATCCTCAGAGTCTGTAGCATGTTGCTGAAACTACCAGTTAATTTTTAGGATTCTCACCCTGACTAAGTGTATATGCTTAAAACTGTGAACTATGCAGCTGCACTGAAGATGGGATTGTTTAATTGTAGGGTCATGCTTGGAATGCCTGCAATTCTGGTCTTCCAAATATGTACTGCTTGCTGTAAAATATCAATTATTGCCACACTGTCTCTTAAGTAAATGTTTGCAAAAAATGCAATAAAAAATGCAATAATTGAAAACAACAGACAGGAAAAATATGTCACAGGACAGTCCTGCTACAATGCTGTATATGGTTAGATTTCTTAATTTCTGTGTAAAATTATGTAATTGTTTATTCATATTTTTTAAATTTTTGTCTTCATAGTCTGCATGGACTTAAAGTGGAACATATCAATACTTCATGGGAAATATCTACTCCATGTTATGCCTAAGATGTTTTAATATTCAGACAAATATTTAGGTTAAACCCAACAGCATGTGTTGTAGGGTAAAAATAAGCTTCTCTTCTGGAGGGTTAACAACCTAAATTTGCAGACCAAAAATTAGAGAAAAAGAAAGGCTGAAACGACAGCCAACATTCTGGCCCTACCCTTTCAAGTTCAGTTAGGACTCAGTACATAGGAGAACCTATACTGTTACATTATGTAACTCAGTTGTGTCCCAAATTTTCTGATCAAGGAGATTATGGGGCCACAGAGAAATGTGATCGATGATGTAAAATGTGCCTAATTAGAGTCACATGGAAAGAAAACATTCTCTCAGGCTTTCACATACAGCAAATTGGTCAAGCAATGGCCGTGACTTATCCACATGACTGACACTCACAAAGGATCTACAAACTTCGGTATAGGGTTTCAGGTTAAATCCTGAGGGGACTTGACTGTTCTTATCAGATACAAAGGTTACATTGCTTATTATATAGGTCTTGCTTTAACTTGGTCTTAACCATCCACCAGAAAATCATGAAAACGAAGTATAAAACAAAAAGGTACATTAATATGCTGAGCTGTAAAATGTTCAAGTCAACAACTGCTGACATTGCCAGGCTTACGGTAAACGCACTACTATTATGGAGTATTGGACTCTCTTGGAAGATTCTGCTGAATTCAAGCACCTACAATATTTTAATGACAATATAATACCCAATATTTTAATGACAAAACTAACCAAAAAAGTGGGATAGAAATGAAAGACCCTTTTGTATCTGTATACTCAAAATATTTAGGATAGATGTACAGCTCCACTCTATTAATTCAGTGAATAGAGAGGTTTGTTATAATAGTGATTGAGGCAGGATATCATGTCTGCATCTTGTACAATGAATAGCCACTAAGACAACAATATTCAATGTATTAATTATTGAAAATGTTCCAGTAATCGGTTGCAAAACTATCACATTGATATTTGTCTCTCATTAAAATTATTTAAAAAATATGTTAAACTTTTTGAATGTGGAATTATTTTCATACTGTTGCTTACCAATTATGACTTCCTAATCATCAATTTTTTTTTGGCATCTATCCTTGGATTTTGAAGAACTGACTAATTTACAAGTTTATAGATTGTGACATGTAAAAATTTAGAGAAACAATTTTGTGAACTACCTTAGGTTTCATTTTTCCCAATCACAATAGGAGATATTGGGCTACATGAACTGTACATATCCTCTACAAAATACTATTGGGATATTCCTAGGTCCAAGTCAGCCAGTAGGGTGATCCTTATAGCTTTATCCAAAGTACCTTGGGTCTGGTATGCTCCAAAATTATAATTAAAATATTGGTCTTAGATTATAAAATGGCAATGCACCACAAATGCTGAATAGTATATTTCTCCCAGAAATATCTGCTGTAGTTTTGTATAATCAAGCACATTAAGTTTTCTGCAGCTGTTGGTATAACATAAGGTAGTGATAAATAGCTTTTCATTAGTTCAGGTCAGCAGCTGTATTCACATGAGTTATGAAAATCTTTCCCATTTCCTGCATTTTGAATTGCAGAATATGGATTAGTTTTGTGAATCTGCATAGCCTTGAGGACAAACATACAGTGAATCATGTGCTACCTCTTTGTATAATAAGAATTCAGATGGGACTTTATTTTTTTTT
>NW_004524721.1:472429-483203 GCF_000260255.1 Octodon degus
GGGCTGGCTGGCATGTGGTGCTGGGGGATTGAACCGCAGTCCCTGATGCTTTGCCAAGCTAGTTCCAAGTAGGTGCTTTAGACCACTGAGCCATCTCTCCAGCCCCTCAGATGGGACTTTATTGACTTCTTGTTCCCAATATCTTCAAAATGTATTTTCTAATGTAGGTGGAGAGTAGTTTTTATCTGGGGCAGAATGTGTGCATTGGGACTACAGTAGTACATTTTCAGTCTGTAATGACTTTGCTTGCTGAACCATAATTTTCATTATCTTTACTTTTATGATCTATATGTTAATACAGTTATATAATCAGATGAAAATAATAATTACTTTCACTAATTTTAATAGCCCACATTTTAAACAATTCCACTATTCGGACCTCAGTTAGTAAGGGGTTTTATTATTAAACTACTACTAACTCATGGATTCTTTGTCCTATATCATATAAATGGTAAATAAAGACCATCCAAATGAGAAAACCAAAGATTATATATTCTAAGCTTAATTCGGCAAAGGAATCCATCATTACTGCTTGTGTTTACCAAAGAATAAGTGGCAGGTAGGATACTGTGAGAGTTTAACAGTTGGAAGAAGAAAGGCTTCAGAAATGCTCTGACTGGAATGTATTGGCTGAAAGAATATGTGTAGCTCCAATCGAAACTATCAAGAGCTTACAAAGGCCTAAGATATTACCTTAGGCCTTTGTAAGGTTTCTTGGCTCCCAGCAGAAAACATGAGAGCCAAGAATGGAGAACAAAAGACAATGTTGCTCTTGTTTCAACAGCCAGGTTGAGCAATGTGGTATTTGAACTCACTAGAATTGGGATAGCCTATGTGCTTGGCAGTGAAGCATATTTGGCTGTCTTTTCTTGGTCCTAGGTGGAAAGAGAATAGAAGTTGTCAGGTATTAATCAAGTCATAGCAATTTAGGGCTGGTAGTAAGAAAATTCGTAGGGCACAGTTCTAGTTTCACATGAGGTATAGCTGTTTTCATTTTGTATATTCAATATTTCAGTATAAGGCAGCTCTACTGATAGTTTTATAACTTCCAGAAAGGAGAGACCTCAGGTTGCTAATTTGTAAATGAAAGATTTTTTAGAATTGTTACAGTGTTGCATTTGTATGAAATACTTCGTGGATGGTTTTATTTAGATTTTTAAGAAATATGTTGTCTTTTCAGAAGGATTTACTTGGCACACTGATGTTTTTGAAGCTTCCATTGCTTCCTGCTGCTCCAAACCTAAGGCATAGATTCTTGTGTTAAATCTATTTCATCCTTGTTGAGTAACTGACATTAACTTTCTCAGTATAGTTGTACAGCAAAAATGCCCTAAAAAGACTTGCAAATTTCAAATCTTAAATAAAACATTTACTTTCATGAAAAACTTTTCTTATGAAGTGTGTCACCATTTCTGAAGGTCCCAGAAATGATATTAAGAAAATGATTAGTGGAAAGGGCGAAAGAATAAAAGACTGGAAGAAATTTTGCCCAATGAACTTCTGATTAGCTTTAACCAATCAAATGCTATGAAAATTAGTGATACATAAAACCAATTGATTTATAAGATAAATAGTTCACTAAGAATAAAAATAATGCTATGAAATGGCAAAATAACTGCATTAGAGTTTATTGAAAAGACAGAAAATCTCTGCAGTGACTGAAGTTAAAGGCCTGTTCATGACCTGCTTTCAACATTCTTCATTGAGAACACACACACACACACACACACACACACACACACACACGTCTCTCCCCTGCATGGAATTTCATCTATATTACTATTGAATTAGTTCACACATATCAATAAAAGAAGATTATGATGAGAATATTATTTTCATATTTTGAATACTCCCTCACATACCCTTTGTGTAATAAGAATGATTTTTCACTTAGCATGTGAATATAGTTATTTTTATAATGAAGGATTTCTAATATGCCCACCACCTAAATGAATAATATCAATTCACATTTTTATAAAGACATTCATTTGATCCTCTCAAATTCTATTGTTGGTTGAGTTCATTTACATGCAGCCATACATTTGGCTGGCCTGAAGACAGAGACAAAACATTTCCCCCATTGTGAATGTCAAGAGCCTAATCTCACCACTTGTAACAAACATGTGGGTGGGTACAGTTTCACAGAATGCAGTGGAAAACATGAGATTATAATATTGAAGAATGTTATCACTCATGCTGTAACTACCAGGTTGAGCATGAGTTAGCACTACTTGTGACCTTATTCCAAAAGGAAGATCATATAGAGGTATATCAGATGCATGAGTTTGGGACAATGTTGCAGAAGAGAATACTGAGACCTCATTTTAAAATTAATGAATAGAAAGTATATGTGTTGTTAGCTCCAGAAAGTGATGCTGAAGCTTTCTTTTTCATAAGGGGATCTTATGGGTTGTGATATTTAAATACTCTTGAAAAGGTGTAGTCATGGGTAATCAGTGCTTCTGCTCTTGAGATGTATAGAGATGTATAAGACATTTATACCATAATTTGTGAAAACTATAGAGACGTTTCCTCAGGAGCCTACCTCACTTTTGACTGCTCCAATAGCTTTATCAACAGAGGCAGGTGACACCTCTGTTCAATTAGCCTCCAATAATGTTTAATTTATGCTGCTAACTGCAGGATTCAACATGGTAAGATGGAGCCAACTTCACTCACTCCTCCCAGAATCTTAAAACCAATGACCCAAGCAGGAATTTTGACACTATTCCCTGTGTCATTCCTTTATATATGTATTTCATAAGACTGCTTGGACACTTATAGCACAGGTTGGCAAAAGACCTTCATGGTTACAAAGCCTAAAGTCATTACTGGCTAACTTTTACAGGATGTTGGACTTCCAGACCTAAACCATTATGTTCTACAGTAGAATACCAGGTGTGTCATTTATTTGATTTCTACACAGATATTTACAGGTCCTCTGAGGAATTAGAGCTGGAAGAGTAGGGTGCATGCCTGATTGCATACATTCATCTTGGCTTACAAAGAAGGAATGTAGCATAGTACTATTGTCTGTAGTAATTCTGTTCAGTAAGTCTAGGTTGATCTTAATGGCTTTTTTGATTATCATTGGTGCTACTGATGACTTTAGCTAAAGATAAGGAACATTTCTTATTACATTTTCTGATCAGATCACACTATTATTTTTAATTTTTAAACTTGGATATGTATTTAAATTTCAGATGCCAATGACAAGCAAAATTAAACTTTATTTTAAATGTTCAAGACAAATTAATACAATTTGAAACCCATTCTTGACCATAGAAGGAAGTATTCCTTTAAAAAATTTTTACAGTTACTACTACATGCTTGTAGTACGTAATGACTACATTCGTCATGAGGAGTCGGGACATGCACATAAAACACCTCCATTCCTGCTCTCATCTCCTATCCCTGCTCTTCATCACTTCCATGTGAAAATTCCTGGTCCACGTGTAATGTATTCACTTTAAAAATACTCATGTTTTGCATAGATAAAATTAAGAGTTTTTCACTCGGACACTGTGGGATTAAAACTTCAGTAACATTTTGATCATTTCTTTAATGGTTTGCCTCCAGTAAAGAATAGAGTAAATTTCACATTGAGTAAATTATCTAGATTTAAAGTATAATGAATCAAACATATTCATAATCAGTTAAATTAATACAGGTTTCATTAAACATGAAAGCAAATTTTAAAGCTTACTAATTTGCCCTTAGTTGATTTAAAAATAAATTATAGTACATGGGATAACTTAAGTAATTAGCTATATAGTCAGATATATAAATGAATATAATATGTAGAAATGAATCTTTGTTATTAAACAGAGAAACTAGCAAAATTTGAAATGGAATTCTAATCTCAGATCAACCAGTAAATGTGATTTTTTTGGGGGAAAGCTGTCATCTCATTTTAAAATATTAAAAAATAATTTATGGAGAAACAAATAACAATGAGACAGTTTCAAAACCGATTACTAACATAGTTTCAATAATACATTGCATATTGTGGTCTTAGTGGTCATTCACTGTACAAGATGCAGACATGATATCCTGTCCACAAATACTATTAGAATAAATTTCTCTATTCATTGAGTTAAGAAAATATAACTGTATATCTATCCTAATTATTTTGAATATACAGATACAAAATGGTCAGTCATTCATATCACATTTTTTTGTCTAGTTTTGTCAGAGAAGAGCATTCCATTATCATTTAAATATTGTAGGTGCATGAAATCAGCAAAATTTTCCAATATAGTACAGTAGTCTATAATAGTAGTGAGTTTTCCATTATAGTAGTGAGTATTCCAAAAATTTTGTATCTGATAAGGTCAGTCAAATCCCCTCAGGATTTATCCTGGAACCCTTTACCACAGTTTGTAGATCCTTTGTCCACACTATTTGGATGACTTTCAGGATATGTAGAAATAAAGTCCTGTGAAGCTCCTTGAGTTAGCAAGGAAATCATTATGTTTGTGACATTTCTGGAGTCATCTGAGAGCCACCTAGAATTGTCTTCAATATTTGAAGGTTGTCAACGGCATCTTTTACAATGCAAACCCCTATGGAGGGAGACAAAGGCCTAAATTCCAAACAAGCACAGGCCTGAGGTATACGTGATGCCCCAAGGAAAGAAGCACTATTTTTGTTAGTGAGATATCCATTAGAATCTCAATTAGGTGAGGGTATAAGAATGCAATGCCATCATGACTCAGTCTTGCCCTTGATCTGTCAGTGAACCTTAAGGTATCTATGCAAATAACCATGCTTTCACAAAACCAGGTGGCATATATATGCTCTACACAGTGACTGAGAAATAGGTATATAAATATCATTGTGAAAAACACACAGAGGTGTGTCTACATGTGTTCTGGGAAGTATAACAGCTAGAATTATTTTCTGGTGACCCGAAGAAATTCTCATGTACTAGGAGAAAAATCAATGAAAACTGAAGTTGGAGCCTCCCATTTGGAGCAGCCTATTTTCAGCTAGTTAAACTTAAGATTTTACTATGATTTGGGAATCACTATGGTCCCACTTTTTGTAACTCTCTGGATCTTAAGTATTCATCCCCATTTTGAGTATTTAAATTTTTTAAAATTAATTTTGGTGTGAAAGAAATAGCAATGAAACAGTGTCAAAACAGTAGGATAGTTACAATAATTAATACATTGCCTATTATTATCTTCATACTAGTTATTCAGAGTACAAGATGCAGACATAATATCCTGTCCAAACACTATTGGTGAAAATCTTCCTTCTCACTGAATTAAGTGAAGTAGCTATGTATCTATTCTAATATATACACATATACATATATATATATATAATATCACTACAAAAATGGTCCATCATTTATTGTTTTTTCTTTTTTATTCATTTTAATGAGAAAAGAAAGATTTTTCACAGCTACTAAATCAATTTGTAGCATTTCCTTTCATTCAATTATTCCCTACTTACACTCAGAACTTTTACTAGGAAAGGACCAAATAGCAGAAGGATAATGATCCTTTCCTAAACTTCTAGAGCTCACTGCTTGCTTTTCTTTGTGTAATTTTGATTTTTTTTTTTGCTTTCTTTCCTTTAATATTGCAGAGAATTTAGCAAACATATATAAAACAAGTCACTATCCTATGATTTAGCACCATGTCTCAGGATGCTTGTGGGGCTATAACAAAATACCATGAGCTGGATGGCTTAACAGATTTTTAACTTTTCTATCATATTTGGGGCCATGAAGTCCTAAATAAAATATGAAACCAGATTCCATTTCCTCAGAGTGAAGAGGAGCTCTATGGTGTCCCTTCTAAGCCATTGATCCCATTATAATGTTCTTATCTTTCCAGTCTCATCTAAACCTAATATCTCCAAAAGTTCTTGCCTTCAAATATTAACAACATTCAATATACACTTTATGTGAGGAATAGGATTCAGTCTATAACACATCCCAGTCAACACAAAGAATCCAGATGGCTAGTCCAAAAATAAGTTTAATTCCCAAGCCTCTCTTTTGGTCTAGCTGCCACATAGAGTTCTAACAACCAGATTTCTAATGGGTTAGCTATTAGGAAGAGAAGTAAACATCAAACTAGGAATAAGCAGGACAGAATCACAGAAGGTATAAATGGGTGTTTCTATCCCTTTTATTCCTGATTTCTTTTTCTATGAAATTTTAAAGGATATCATACCATTTTGGAGATATTTGCATTTAATTCCTAACCTGCCTTGCCAAGGGTATGGGGCAGAAGGAAACGAGGGTGATAGACTCAAAAATAAATTTTCTTACTTTTTCAGGAAGCCATTCCAATACTTGGCATATCACATGCCTGTGGATAGTTGGTAGTATCAAAGGTCTGTCAAACACTTCAAGTGTCAGCCCACTATTGGGTTGCATCTTTTACAGAAAACATACCATTATAAGACTGAAAGCAGGATTCTGGAAATATAGACCATAGTTTCAAAGCCTTAGTGGTATTGTCAGTCAATGTATTGGAGTGGAAGAGTAATACCAGAAGAAGAAAAAATATTCCAACTGTATTGAGGTCCAAATGACTGGCCCAGAGGAGATTCCTTAGGATTACTATGGTAAAATACATGAAAAATACCATTTTAAATATTTTTAAGAGAAAGTCTTAGAGACATTGTTGTGCAACTATCACCACCAGCCATTTATAGAACTTTTTCATTTTTCTAGAAAGATACTGTATTCTACTTTCATATTTCTAAACGTTTAACATTAACACCATCATCCCTCTCCTCTCAAGCCCTGGTAATTATCATCTTGTCCTTTGTCTCTATTAGTTTGACAATTCTATGAGCCTCACTCAAATGAATCATTCAGAATGTGTACTTTTCTTATTAGGATATCTCACTTATCATAATGTCTTCAAGGTGCATCTATAGTGAAATGTGTTCTGAAACTTTTCATGTGCAAATTAGTATTTCTGAAATGTACTTGTAAACCTAAAATTTTCATTGCTCCTCATCCACTAAGTTGAGTCTATCGGGTCCTGTTATCCAGGTGATTCATATTGTGTGAACTGATATGTTTGGTGGACAACTTAGAAATTATTTTGGGTGAGTGTGATTTGGCTAAACTAAAATCTAACTCATACTATAGATAAGAATATAGTGTTGTAGCAAGAATAAATTTGATTCTTCTAACCAGAATACTAAAGTTTGAGCTTTGTGTTGATCTCTTAATAAAATAAATGTAATGTGTTATTAAAAAGTTTGTTCATGTTCAACAGATTAAGACCTTGAACCTAGAGAAAAGGTTTTCCACAGAGGTGCTCAGATGTTTATGCCTGGGTGTGCTACTGTGGATTGCAGACAGCAATGAATCTGCAACACATAGCATTGCAGCCAGCACATGTAGTGTTTATTGCTATTGTTCACTTGACCTCTTTATCAATTTTTTCTCACTCCCTTGTCATTATCACCTTGTTCTTAAATAGGTTGTGTTTCAGTCAGCTTAAGGCTCACTAACAAATGAGGTGAAATACACAGACAGAGGGAGCAGAAACATGCTGCATTGAAATAGCTTGCCTCCAGAGAAGTGCATTAGGTGTGGAACAAGAAATGGAACACCAGAGTGCAACTTTCCAGCCATTTACTTCAGGTATAGCCAGCACCTTTCAATTATCAATTTTCATTTACTTACCTGTCCCCTACAGCAGTTATGCAAACGGTTTTCAAAAATCATTGATCCCCTAACAGTGTATCCACTCTGTAGAATATATACAGCTTCTTCTTATATCTACCAAGGATATCTTTTTTTTTCAGCTTCACTCAAACTCAGGAGTATTTTACTGCATTAATTTCAGGAAGCATAAAATATGTCCACTTATCTATGGAAATTATTCTTGTCATATAAATTTCTTTTATATTTAAATGTATGTGAAGCCCTCTCACAAAGGAGAGAGCACATACATATAACTTAAACATACCTACTTTTCAAATGGTGTGCATTGGGAAATGACTAGTGCTGTAATCTGGTTCATCTTTGGGGTTGATGTCCCATACCATTTCTAAACAGCTATAATGAAATTATTCATCAATATATTACTCCTCCACTGTGACTTCTAGTCCAGTTCTCTTAGTAGATTGAGGGGCCCACCAGGAATTTCTATTTTGAGAGAAAAGAGGTAGGGGGTTTAATTCCAGCAAACACAGTGGGCAATGCTGGGATAAAGAGGCTTGGTTTTGACACCTGTTATTTTTCCTTCAATAGATCATGGCTTCATACAAATTCTCTAATGAAACTACATTTATTTTTAACCCATAAATAAGAAAATGTTATGTCCTCTCTCCTCCTATATTTATGTCATGTAACTGTTTGATGAATAACAATATGTTAATTGATTTTTTTTCAAAATTTTATTGATAAACAGAGAGCAAAGAGACAGTTTCAAATCAAATCGGAAGTACAGATTCAACAAATGACACACTGCATATATTCTTCTTAGTGGTTAATTGCTTTACAAGATGCGGACTTGAGATCTTATTTACAAACACAATTAGAACAAATCATTCTATTCATTAAGAGAATGCAACTATATATCTACCCTAACCACTTTGAATACACAGATACAAAATGGATGTTCATCTGTATACCCCATTTTTTCTAATACCATTATTGAATATTACAGGTGTGTAAAGTGAGCAAAATATTCTAAAAGTGTCCAGTAGCCCATAATAGCATTGGGTCTTCTGTTTAACTGGCAATGTCAGAAATTATTGACCTGAGTCCCCCACAGCTCAACATAACAACATGGCTTTACTTCCTATATTTCCTCTTCATACTTTTCTACTGGATGGTTAAGACCAAGATAAAGAAGGACCTATGCAACAAGAGTTGTAGCTTTTTGGTCTGAGAAGGTCTGTGAAATGCCCTCAGGATTTGTCCTGAGATCCTGTACCTCAGATTGTAGAACCTTTGTCAGTGCAGCCATGTGGATGAGTCACGGCCATTGCTTAGCCAATGTGCTCTCTGTGAAAGCCTGAATGTCTGCTCCCCATGTGACTCTCCTTAGGCACACTCTATGTCATTGATCACTTTCCTCTTTGGCCCCATAATCTTCTTGATCAGAAAATTTGGGACACTACCGAGGTACATGACGTTACAGTACAAGTTCTCATATGTCCTGAGTTTTAATTGACCTTAGAAGTTTACGGCCAAAATGTTGGCTATACTTGTAGCCCTCCTTTTTCTCTAATTTTGGTCTGCAAACTTAAGTTGTTAACCATCCAGAAGACAAGCTTATTGTTATTATCAAACGATTTAGGCTCTCAAGCTTAACCTCACTATCTCACTGCATTTCACACATCTTAGGCATAGTAAGGAACAGGTATTTTTCATCAAGTATTGATATGTTGAACTTAATTCCCTACATAATATGATAAAAATATTTAAAATTAGATTATATTTTAAAAATAGGATAAAGAATTCTATACTTCTCATGTTTGCACATAAATTCAAAAATCTCACCATATACAACCTTGAAGTAGGACAGTCCCACAATATTCCTTTTCCTGTCCCTTGCTTTCATTCACCACCCCCTTCTTCTTGAACATCCACCTACCTGAGAGACATCATAGCAGTAACTGAAAAGTCATGACAAGCTGCCCATATTCAGAATACCAGAATGGCAGGCACTCCAAACATGAAACTACTATTACAAATTATCATCTGCAGTGCAGTTGCTTAGTTCACAGGTGTCAGTATATGTAGTTAGTCAGGGTTAGAATCTTTCCAATTATCTGCCAGATATAAAAATCTTTTGAAGATTAACAGGATCATTGCCTTGCCCATGTTCTACATATAACTGTATGGGTTGACTTATTCATGTTTCCTATCTCTTCTCCATTCCCTCTCTTGATTAGTTAGTCCTTGAGATCCTGCTTTCCTTTTACTCGTATTATGCCTTTCTATTTGTATTTCTTCTTTTGAGTTCTTATACTAGGGAGACTTACGATATTTACACATGTGTGTCCGGTTTATTTCACTTATGCGTTTATGTTCAAGTGGCATCCACTTCAATATAAAGGCTTCAAGTTTAGCATTCTTAATAGATGAATAATACTTCATTGTGTAAAAATGCCACATCTTTTTCAAGCAATCCTCAGTGATGTCCATCTTGGTTGTTTCCAAGATTTGACTATCACAAATTGTGCTGACATGAACATAGGCATATGTATATTTTCAGATCCACTATGACATGATATTTTCAGATCCTCTGGGAAAATTTCCAGTAGAGTAAAAGCTGGTTTAAATGGGTTTTCCTGTCCAACTTTTCAAAGGAGTCTCCATACTGATTTGCATAGCGGTTGCTCCAGTCTACATTCCCACCAGCAGTGGAAAAGGGTTCTTTTTTCCCCACAGCCTCTCCAACAGTTTTTGTTGGTTCATTCCATTATGATAGCCATTCTTTCTGGGGTGAGATGATATCTCAATATTGTTTTAATTTGCACTTCCCATATGGCTAGTGATGTGGAGCTTTTTTTCGTATGTTTATTCACTTCTTTGATTTATTCCTCTGAGAATTCATTGTGTGTTCATCTCAGAGGCCTATTTCTGGATTGGGTCTTTAAATTTTGGGACCCAGTGTTTTTTAGTTCTTTATACATTCTAGAGAGCGGACCTTTTTCTGAGTACTTATTTGTCATGACTTTTTCCCTATTCTTGGGTTTCCTTTTCACTTTGTTGGTAATTTCTTTTGACACGAAAAGACTTCTCAGTAAGAGCAGTTGCCAGTTGTTAATTCTTTCA
>NW_004524721.1:484155-488395 GCF_000260255.1 Octodon degus
TTCTGTGTCTTCTATTCTGTGAGAGTAAACTTTCTCAAAGTAGCTATTGATAATCTTCTGAATTTCCATCGGGTCTGTGGTAATTACACCCTTTTCATTCCTTATTGCTTGTATTTGAATTTTTTCTTTCCTCTCTTTGATGAGGTTAGCTAGGGGCTTATCGATTTTATGGAATCTTTCAAAGAACCAGTTTTTGCTTTTAAAATTTTTGAATTGTTTTCTTCGTCTCAGTTGAATTAATTTCTGCTCTAATCTTTATGATTTCCTCCCATCTTAGTGCTCTGGTTTTGGTTTGCTCTACCTTTTGTAGTTGTTGAACGTGCAGCATTAGGGTATTTATTTTTTCCCATTCTGTTTTCCTACTGTGTGATTTCACAGCTATGAATTTCCCTCTGAAAAGTTCTTTCATCATATCCCATAAATTACGATAAACTGTGCTTGAGTTTTCATTGAATTGTAGATATTGTTGAAGTTCTTGTTTAATTTCATCTGTGACCCATTTGTTCCTGGTAAGGGTGTCATTTAATTTCCATGTATTTATGAATTTTTTTGGTTTCTTTGGTCATTTATATGCAGTTTCATTACACTGTGGTCAGATAATATGCATGGGATAATTTCTGTTTTCTCACACATACTTAAGCATGACCTATTGACCAGTATGCTGTCTATTTTAGAAAATAACCCATGTACAATTGAGAGTAATGTGTATTCAGCTGTGTTTGAGTGTAACACTCTGTATATGTCCACCAAGTCCATTTGTTTCAAGCTCTGGTTCAGTTCTGTTATTTCTTTGCTGAGTTTTTGTCTGGTTGACCTATGTTTTGGAGGTAAGGTGGTGTTAAAGTCTCCTGTTAAAATAGTGGTATTAGATATTAGATTTTTCATGCCCATTGAGATTTGTGTTATACAGTTGTTTGGTCCCGTTTTTGGTGCATACTTATTTTTGAGTGTTACCTCTTCCTCTTGAATTTTTCCCCTAACCAATATGTAGTTTTGATCTTTATTTCACTTGATCATTGTTGTTTTGAAGTTGACAGTGTCTGAGAAAACGATCGCTTCCCCTGCTTTTTTCTGAGGTGCTCGGGTATGCAGTACTTTGTTCCATCCTTTGACTTTCAGCCTATGAATGTCTTTATGAGTTAAATGTGTTTTTTGTACACAGCATGTTGTTGGATTTTGTTTCCTAATCCACTCTGCCAGTCTATTTCCCTTAATTTGTGAATTGAGTCTATTTACTTTGATGTTTAGAATTAAGATGTATTGACCTACGATTGACATGTTATTTACTTGTTGTCATTGACTCCTTTTTCTTCTGTGTTTCATTGCTGCCCTATTTATTTGGTTGCTTCTGATCTCATTAGTGGAGTTCTGATCCCTCTCTAGAACATGTTTCAGTAGCCTGTGTAGGGTTGGCTTTGTCATCATGAAATTCTTTAGCTGTTCTTTTTCATGAAAGTATTTCACTTCTCCATCAAACTTGAAAGAGAGTTTTGCAGGGTATAGTAGTCTGGGCTGGAATTTGTTTTCATAGAGAACCTGAAGTACTCTGCTCCATGCTCTTCTTGACTGCATGGTTTGTGAAGAGAAGTCGGCCGTAATTCTGATGGGTTTTCCTTTGAATGTGATCTGCTTCTTTTCTCTAGCGGCTTTCAGTAGATTATTCTTGTGCTGAATTTCTGGGATCTTGACTATTATATGTCTCGGTGTGTTTTTCATTGGGTTGAGGTTCTTTGGCGTTCTGTATGCTTCAGTTACCTGAATGTCAGATTGTTTCCTCATATTTGGGAAGTTTTCTGCTATTACTTCTGCCCATATTTTTTTAATGTCATTTGTGTTTACTCCTTCTTTGTCATTGATGCCTATTATTCTCACATTGTTCATCTTTGCATCATCTTGCAGGTGATGAATTATTCTTTCCTGCATCCTCGTTGTTTTTAAGAGATCCTTTCTTACCTTTTCACTAGCCGCACCAACATCTTCAAGATCTGAAAATCTGTCTTCACTTTAACGGTTTTTCAAGCTTGTGATTGAGATTTTAATTTTCTCCATATCTCTTTGACTTTTCTTCATGTGATCTATTTCTTTCCCAGTTTGGTCTTTCAAGTAGTGCATCATTTTTCTAATCTCCTCTTTTTTTTTTATCAATGTCTTCTTTAGAAATAGTTATAAATTCTTTTACTGCAGTGGTTTTTTCAGATTGGGTTTCCTCCCTATGTTTCTGTAGCTGCTTCTTTACTTGAGATCCTATGACTTCTGTGAATTCCTTTTTTATTTTAGAAAAGAATTGCGCTCTGAGTTCCTCTATAACTTTCTGCTGTTGCTTATTTACTACTGATGCTCTTAATTCATGCATTTGAGCCTAGCTAGTGTCCTCTTCAGTTGTTCTGGGTGGGCATTGGGTTTCCTCCATATGTTTCTGCATTTGATTCTTTACTGCAAATGTTATTAATTCAGGGATTTCTTTTTTTTTATTTCCAATCTGAGATCCTCTATAGCTTTCTGCAGCTGTTTTTGTATTTCAGAGGCCGTTCATACATTGCTTTCAGCTGTGTTTCCCAATTTGTTCTGTGTTAGTGTCCTCTGCACTTGTTATGATTGGTCTTGAGTTCTGAGGTTGCATTTTGTTACTTCTTGTCATTTTGTGTAGCACTGTCTTTTGACCTTTGTTATAGAGTTTCGTTGTAGTTATAACTTTACCACGTAGTAAATTTCAGGTGCAGTTCTACAATGTTCGGATTTATCTAGCTGTGCCTGGCTTGGGTCTGGCTGCTGTGCTCATCTCCTTCCGTTTGCTGCCCATGTGCGTGAACGTGTTTTGCCCCTCTGGCAAGATTTTCTGCTCCTGGACTATCTGGGTGGTTCTATCCTCTACACTCTCTCCAGAGATTGCAGCTGCAGGGTTACACCCCAGGCCTGTATGCCAGGCCTGAGCTGTGCCTGGAAGGGACAAAGTGGAGTATTGGGGAGAGGCAGCTCTCCCACACACTCACCAGGTCTGGTCTAGGACTGGGTCTGGGGTTTCCCAGAATGTGGTAGCAATTCCTTCTCGGCGCGTGGGGTGGGGGATATGCTGTGGAGTGTTGGGGGGTGTCCCAAGGTGATGGAAGAGGGTCTCACCCATGCTGTGCCTGGGCTGGGACCAGTAATAAGACCCGCCAGCGAAGGGTAGCGGAAAGCTCTCCGACACACTCACTGGACCGGAACTAGGACTGGGTCTGAGGTTCCCAGAAGGTTGCAGAAATTCCTATCCAGTGGGTGGCGTGGGGGAGGTTCTTCCTAGTGGTTGGCATATCCCAAGGGTGTGGAAGAGAGTCTCACCCACGCTGTGCCTGGCCTGGGACCAGTAATAGGTCCCGCCAGCACATGGTAGCAGAAAGCTCTTCAACACACTCACCGGACCTGGGCTAGGGCTGGGCCTGACCTTTTAAGTAACTCGTTTATACTTGTGAAATATTGAAGTAGGTTTGTTCCTCCTTTTTTCTCCTGTGCTATTTTTCTTTCAATATCACGCATTTAAAAAAACCTAAATCTGTGACCATTAAGTACATAAGTACTGTACAGAACTTAGTTTAGTAGATTATTTCAAATATTATATCTGATGGATTTTAAACTATAATTTGAGTGTCAGACTGAGTGTTTTAATTTTATCAAGTCAGTTTCCACTAGGTCTTCTTTTTATTTCTGATTTACATTAAAGGTCAATTTGTATAATTTTTTCTTTCTTAAATTTTTTCATCAGAAGCTGAGAATTAAACCCAGATCTTCAAACATATTAGGCAAATAAAATATTTTCTACCACTGAGAAAATGCTGTATCCCATAATGAAACATCTTTTTCTAATTGCTTTCAAAATTCTCTATCTAAGACAATGATGTGCATTGATGCTTTTAAAGTTTATTCTGCTTGGTTATGTAATTTGATACTTTATGAAACGTTGAATCCAGGCATGGTTATAAATACCTGTAATACTTGTAATTCCAACATCTAGGCTGAGTCAGGGGGCTCATAACTTTGAACTCAGCCAGGGTAACCTGGTGATTTAGTGTTTCTGAATTGAAAAGTGCTGGTGACATAGCTCTCAGTGCATAGGAACTGGGTCCAAACTTCATTACTGCCCAAGACAAAAACAGATAAAAGATCAGAAAATCCATCTTTTTCCTTCCTATGCTCTCTCTCCTTTGCTTCTAGAATTAAAAATACACTTATACTACTTTGTTTAATGTTTTCTTTTTTAAAAAAA
>NW_004524721.1:488495-497760 GCF_000260255.1 Octodon degus
TCTCTCTCTCTCTCTCTGTTTCTCTCTCTCTCTCTTGTACTTGTAATGATCCCCTTTCTCATCTGCCTCAGTGCTGGGATTACAGATATGTGTCACCATGCCTGGCATGTGGTACAGGAGATTTAACATTTGTCCTTGTGCTTGAAAGACAGGCACTTAGAGCACTGAGATCTCTTCATAACCCCTAATATTTCCTTAAAAAAACAAGAGATTCAGTTTACCTTCTAAGATTTTTTTGTATTTCAGATTACATAATTTCTATTAATATTGTTATTTGCTGAATTTCTTCTGCTAAGCCTGTGAAATACATTTTTTTTCAATAATAACATACTGAATTTTGGGACTTCTGATTTTTTTTGTTGTTTTCCTTTGCTGAGACTTCATATCTGCTTATATGTTAAGAGTATATCTTCCTTTAATTATATGAACAAAATGATTCAATATTTGTGCTGTAATAATAATGTCAAGTGGTTTATGTTTTTCACTGAGGTCCTTACTTATTTCATCATTTATATAATTTTTATTGTTCCCTAAAATTTGCAGAAGATACTCTGCATAGCCTCTAAGTAATGCTTTCACCCTTCTAGTTACTTTCTAATTATTTTGCATTTTTAACTTTTTGTCATTGCTGAATTTTTGAAAAAATGAACATGTTTCCCAGCGTTCTATAACTTGATCAACTCAAATCTCAAAGCTTTTCATTTGTGGAGATTTCATTAAATCTTTTCAAATCTCTTTGTTAAGATGGAGCTGGAGTAAGAAACACTTTAGGGTGTGACTTTATAACTAAAGTGAACCCTTTCTGATGTGTGAGCCCTGGTAACCAGATGGCAAAACATCTCTCCTTTGTAGCAAGCTGGACTACCAGAACACTTCAGGGATAATCATTTATTATTCCCCTTTCTCCCACTGCAGTATTATGATAGGACATAAACAGCCACAGGAGAAACATGTGCAGCCCATTGCTCAGGCCAGGAGTCAGAGGGGGTCACCTAGGGCAAAGTGCATTTGGCAATGCCTACAGTGACCTGCTGTTTGGTTATACAAATTCCTGTAAATTTTAACTGATCTGAATATTTTCTTTTCTTTTTTAATGTAGTTAGTACAGGATCTAAAGGGTCTCACTACATAGATCAAACTTATAGTGATTCTACTGTTTTCAGCTTCCCAAGTTCTGGGATTACAAGTGTATGCCACCACACTCAGCTCAGTCGCCTTCTCAGAGCACCCTCAGGGTTGAACCCCGGTGTTGCTCTCTGCCTAAGCAGGCATTTCAGTCCAATGAGCTATCTGCCCAGCCCTTTACTGCTCTGAACTGTTACTTCTGCATTTAAATCTTGTTGGTGTGGAGATTTTTTGGTTGAGTGACAACTTGCTATATGGTTGTTTAGGAAATTAACACCCTTATGGAGAGCCACAATGGTCATGAGTGGCCATGTTCTTGTGCTATGTATTGTCCAATGTTTGGAAATAAACATTTTATATATACGTAATATAGTTTTACATTTGATGGTGATGATAGCAAAGTAGTACATTAAAATTACTCCATCATAGTAGTGACATATTTAAAATTCTGTTACATTAATAATAATTTTCTACATCATACTTCTAATAAACAGGACGTTTTAATATAATGAGCATCTTATATGAACCAGATTACATAAAATGATTTGTTATTACCTACCTATTAATCTTTTATTAATCATAAGAATTAGTTGAATCATTTATTATTTCCATTTAATGAAGGTGAAAGAATTAGACATGGAAGGGTATGTAAAGAATGTATTCAGTGTTACATTTTAATAAAACAAAAATAGCAATTTAAAGCCAATTTTTAGTGACTTCAAAACTTGTCATTTTAAGGATACAAAATATTTCAAACCCCATATATGCAGAAATACTTCTTATTAATAAAATATATGAGTAAGTATATCATTTGGGTTTATTAACACATTTTATAGAAATATGTCACCAAAATTTTGTAAGATATTTCTCAATGATTTCTTGCACAAATCTATGATTATTGATTAATGATTCCCTATAAAAAGGAAGGAAAGAGAAACCATTCAAAAAATTTTTTAAGAACTGATTATCAATGGCTGTATAGTTAAGAAAAAGAGGTTCTCAATGTTTCTGAAAGATGAATGCTCAAAATGATTTTCCTAAAACTGCAAAAGATCTGGGCTGTATATTTTAATCAGGTCTCACTTCAATATTTCTGAGAAAGAGACAATCATGTAAAACACAGGACATACATCCCTTTCTTGTAGAACTATAGACAGTTGCAGCTCAGCTGGCTAAGCTGAAAGGAGAATTTGAACCAGAGGTCTCAGGACTGGTTAGTTTCATGCAGGTTCACAGACCTCTGTCTGTCTAAAGATAACAGACTACTTGTGAGATCATTTAATGGCAGCTTCTATGAGCACAGTATGGCTAAGCATATCTCCATAAAATTTTAACAATTTTGTGTATACTTCATCCCATCTCTAAGGCAATTTGAGTGGCCAAATCTAACATCACTGAGCAAAGGTTTTACATCATATTCATGCTCTGCAAGTACTCGGGGAGGAAGAAATGGTAAATTGTGATGAATAACAATCATGATGATGCAGTTCACCATAATGGGACTTTCCTTTATGTTGACAGTACATTCTGCAGTGAGGCAAGATAAAATAGAATAAGCTGTGTTTTCCTCATCTGTCTGATCAAACACTTGTATTTTGGAAGAGTGATATCTTGCGAATGTATTGAATAAGGGCTTGGAAAATGTCAATTAATAACAAGTCTTTTAATAATTTAGGATAATCTGACACACTAGGCTAAAGTGTGAACATGTATGTGCATATCAGTAGTAATGCCTTTGTTCTTTTATTCCATCCAGGACTTAGAATCATTTTTTATTTAATTTTATTGAGAAAGAAATAGCAATGAGATAGTTTCAAAACAGGTAGTAGGACAGTTACAATAATTATTACATTGCATATTGTCTTTGAGTAGTTATTCAGAGAACAAGATGCAGACATGATATCTTGTCTAAACACTATTAGAACAAAACTTTCTTCTCTTTGAACTAAGAAAGTAGCTGTATATATATTCTAACTATTTTGTATATATATATATCTATATATATCTATCTATATATATATATTTTTTTTTTTCACTACAAGATTGTCCTTCATTTATATCCCATTTTTTGTTTGGTTTTGTCAGAGATGGGCATTTCATTGCCATTCAAATATTGTAGGTGTGTGAATTCAGCAAAATAATCCAATATAGTCCAATAATTCATAATAGTAGTGTGCCTAAGGAGAGTCACCTAGAAAGAAAATATTCCCCCAGGCTTGCAATAGCGCAAATTGGTCAAGCAATGGCCATCACTCATCCAGATGGCTGACACTGACAAAAAGATCTACAAACTGCTGGACAAAGTTCCAGCTTAAATTCTGAGGGGATTTGACTGACTTTGTCAGATACAAAAGTTACATTTTTTGTTATATAAGTTTTGCTTTATCTTGGTCATAACCATCCAGAAGAAAAGTGTAAAGATGAGGTATAAAAAGTAAACCATATTAATAAGCTGAGCTGTAAAAGGCTCAAGTCAACAACTTCTGTTATTTCCAGGACTTAGAGTTATTTTGATAGAGGATATGAAATGAATGAAAAGATTAACTAATTAAAAATGATTGTATTCTGTGCTCTTTAATTTAACATTAGAATATCATCTTGAACCCTTGATATATTTTTATGCAACAAAGCGTCAGAAGTAGAATAGTCTGTATTTCTTTTTTTCTTTCTTTCTTTTTTTGCGGAACTGGGGATTGATCTCAGGCCCTTGCGCTTGCCAGGGAAGCACTTATTCCACTGAGCCATCTCCCCAGTCCTCCCCCACCTTATTTTTCTGTATTTCTTAAGATTCAAAATGATCTATTAGATTTTCAAGTGTTTAGGGAAATACTTCATTTTATCTTACATTCTGTATTTTTACACATTAAATTATTAAATTTCAATATAATGAGTTTTATAATTTATGATAAAATAAAAGTTCCAAGTGTATTAGTAGATTCTAAAAATAAATTCACTACTTTATTGATGATTGAATGTTTTTCATAATATAGATGTTTATTGATTTTAATAGGCTATGGAATCATCCTTAGGTACTTGCTTAAAATTATAGCTTAGTTGATATATGTTTCATTCAGTAGTTTCTCTAATATTATCTGTCATTAAAAATATGGTGTATCAGTCAGGATTTTACTAGAGAAACAAATATAGCACAAGATGTAGAAATATAAAATAAATTGCAGGAGTGGATTACAATAGCCAGTCACAGAGCTGGATAAAGAAGTGCACGGAAGATTTAGAATTGCTGAGCCAATCTAGTTATGCTTCTAAACTTCTGCAGTTGACACAATCAACAAACCATTGTGCATTGTTTTGTAGAAAATAAGGTACACTATGCTGAATAATACATAGTTCAATAATTTAAGTTCTGTATTTACCTTCTCAGAGTATCTTTCTATCAATATTAGAGTAGATTTATGTCAATGAATAATTAACTAACAATAAAAAAGTCAGTATCTTTACCTTATTCTGTTAAAATTCTTGCAATTCCAGGAAATTAATTTGAATGTATAATTGCTTTTTTAATGTACATATACTCATTCATGATTTTATTTGCTGTTTTTTCCTCTTTTAACAAATATCAAGGACACTTGAGTTTGGAAAAGATTTCATTTTCATCACAAACTCATGTGGTGTTTCTTAAAGCATGTAAGTTTTTTTTTTTTTTTGAGAAGAGAGAAAGAACAAAGAAAAGTCACAGAAAAACAAATAGGATGGGGAAGAGATTGTTTAATGAGAGATATAAAAATGCTTTCTTAGATAAAAGATGTGATCATAACTTGATGACAAATTTTAAAAATAATTAATATTTGTACTATGGAAAACATACAATTTCCTGACATCTTAAATAATACAATCTAATAAGTGAATTTTCACTTTGTGTAGAGAATAAAAATATTACTTAGGCCATTCAAAAGCATTAGGATTTCATTTACTCTTTTTTCCTCTGATATGCTCAATATTTTTATCTTTAGACTTCACTGATACTAGATTTATCTGATAATAAAATATTTTATTCACTACAGAGATATAAACAAATTTTAACTTGATTTTAGTAATACAGACACATCTCTTATTATTTTGTTATCATGATGCCAGATGTTAGATAACTATTTAGGAGAGTTAGGGAAGTTTTTCATTTCAAGACTTGTTTTCTAAGACTATATTTTTTAGGGTAAATTATCCTGAGTCTTCAACTAGAGCATTTTATCCTGTGTCTAAAAATATGTTTTGATTATAAAAGAAATGGCATAGTATTCCAATATATAGAAGTAAAACACAGAGCTTTCAAATGATGGGAACACCTTCTTAGTTTATTAAATGAGATAAGTCTAAGTGCTTTAAATGGACTAGTTGAGAAGGTTGTTGTACATGGAGACTTGTGCCACAGAGCCAGGATGACCCCTGAAGACGGACAAGACATAGGCACTGATTGAGGTCTCCGCTGATGTTACCCCTACAAAATGTCAAGGGCTTTTAAAAAAAATTTGTGTATTTGTTATAGTGTCTCATTACACAGCTCAGACTTGTAGTGATCCTCCTGTTTTCAGCCTCCCAAGTGATAGGATAACAGGCATGTACCACCACACCTGATCTGCATATTTGACTCAGCCACCCATGGACAGGGTCAGTGCAGCACGTGGTGCCAGGGATGAAACCCAGGTCCCTGTGTTTCCTAAGCAGGCTCTTAGTCTGTTGAGCTATCTCACTGGCCTGTATTCCAGCTAAAATTTCAAAGGGAGGATACTTCCTTGACTCTTCCAGCTTCTGATGTCTCTACAGGCCCCTGGATTTCTGGAAGCATGATTAAAATCTCTGCTTTCTCTCAGAGACTCTGAGTCTTTCTGTGTCATTTTATATAGGGCTCACTGCAATCTGCTTAATCTCATTCTGATACTTACTGTAGTATATCGGTGCAACCACATTCTGAATTTCTGGAGGAACATGAATCCTGCCTGCATTATTCAACTTCTTGGAGTTTTGACTTGGAGTTTCAACTTCTTGCAGTTTATTTCTGTCAGTTAGAAAGCAAACAAGCAAAAATTGAAGATGGAAATAATCAAGAAAGGTCCTTGATATTGGTTTCACTTAAGGAAAAGAAAAGAATAGGATTTTGTGAGACTTCCCTTCCAAGTTGCCAGATGACTTTGACTTGAATGATAAATGGCTTTCCAGCAGGTGGAAGCTCTGTCCAGAGATAAACCCATACAGCCTAAGAGTGCCAAGACTGCAGGTGCCATAGCATGTGATGCTTAATTGAAACAGACAATCTGGCTTTCCTCATCCTCCTAACTGACCCTGATCAGAAAAATATGCTTAATAACTGCAGGCAAAATACTGCAGGTTGCTTCAGGAATCATGCTGATTTTATTATTTGACCTTTTATTTTTGTGGTAATTATGTGTTGTCCTCATTATATGATTATTCTCAGGATAAAACATACCTGCAATTTTTTATGTAGTCTTTTAAAGTTTTCTCCAAAATAAACATAGTTAATAACTATCAATATTTTAGTTGACATTTTTTTTTGCAAAATTAACATTGTTAGGTATGAAGCCATGAAATTGACCATACCAGGCATTCTTTGTTTATTTGTTTGCTTTCTATATTTAGGATAGAGTCTACAGGGTCTACAGGGTCTCACTACATAGATTGGACTTGTAGTGATTCTCCTGTTTTCAGCTTCCCAAGTGCTGGGATTACAGGCATGCCTGCGCCACTATGCCCTGTCTCAATTGCCATCTCAACATACTCTGTGAGCAGGGCCAGCATGGAGACGAGGCATTCTGATGTGAATAGAAGATTTATTGGGGGCACCCCAGGCTTTTTAGTGGACCAAGACAGCAGCAAATAAAGGGGAGATAGGAGACTTTATAAGACCTTTTAGGGAAGGTGATCGCTGGCTGGAACTGCTGAGGGAGAGCTAATCTTGGTAGGGCTACTTGGTCTATACTCTTCTAATGTTAACAAAAGAGTTTCTCTGGTTCGTTGCCCAGGTCAAAGTCAAGTGGACCTACTCTGCGGTGTTGTGTTTGGATCAGGGTGGGGCCAAGAGGAAGACAGTTTGGCGGAAACCAAGAGAGTGCCTGGGAAACCAAGAGGGAGAGTATTTGGTGCAAGGTTCCTGGGATACTTTGAATCCTGATCTATCAAATATAACCAGATGAAAATGAAATATTCATCTGGTTATATTTGATAGATAACAATTTAAGACACTCACTCTAAGCAAGGGTTGTTGCAATTATTAAAGGATAAAGAAATTAAAAGGAATGGAATAGTATTTCTACTCCTCTGCAGGACTACAACTCTCATTTCAAGTCTTTTTCTAATCATTGTATGGTTTGACTTGAGGAAATAACTGCTTTATTTCTGGGAAAGAAACGTCTTTGGGGATTGAATGAAATAGGATATGTTCATATTAATCATTTCAGGAAGTTGAATCACTATCAGCAAAAGGCAGTAATATTACATTGATCAAATGGCATGACCAAAAAATTCTATTGACCAACAGTTTTTTATACTGTCAGATATTTTAAACATTATTGCCAGGGTTTTTACAAAACTTGTGGATTTCCTACACTTTCAAACTGCGATGTTTCTGATTATCCTGTCTTTGTCATCATATCAGACCAACTAAATATCAAAGCCAAATAGACACTGCTTTTCTTCCCTTCTCTCTTCCAGATGGAAACCACTGTGGTAGTTTCTCCAAAACTTAAATCATTGTCCTTCTCTTGTCAGAGAAACATAACAAATATTATATCTATAGCAATAGAAAAATCAATTATTTATACTTTATTGTCATAATGAAGTTCAAAAGTTAAAACCTAGTCAATTCATGCAAAAAAACAAAGGCAAAAAACTGAGTAGACCACATACGTGGAAATATTTTTAGTTCTACAATGTTTTATCTTTCTAAGTGAAAAGACAGAAGACTTTAGCCTATCCAAGTAAATATTAAAATAAACTATGCAAGCATTAGGAATAAATCCATAGAGACCCAGTCCTAGGCCAGGTCCGGTGAGTGTGTGGAGAGCTTCCAGCTAAACTGTGCCAGCGGGACCAGTCCCAGGCCAGGCCCAGCGTAAGCCGGACCATCTCCCACCCACTTGGGATGCCCCCCACCACTCCGCCGTACCTCCCCAACCCCTCCCGCTGAGTAGGAATTTCTGCCAAGTTCCAGGAACCCCCAGAACCAGTCTTAGCCCAGGTCCAGTGAGTGTGTGGAGAGCTTCCTGCTACCCTGCGCCAGCTGGACCAGACCCAGCAAAGGCTCAGCGTGGGCCAGAACCTCTCCCACCCCCTCGGGCCGCCCCCATCACTCCGCAGGACCTCCCCCACCCTGCCCGAACAGTACCAATTTCTGCCAAGTTCCAGGAACTCCCAGAACCAGTCTTAGCCCAGGTCTGGTGAGTGTGTGGAGAGCTTCCTGCTACACTGCGCCAGCTGGACCAGTCCCAGCAAAGGCTCAGCGTGGGCCAGAACCTCTCCCACCCCCTTGGGCCCCCCCACCTCTCCGCAGTACTTCCCCCACGCCGCACACCCAGTAGGAATTTCTGCCGAGTTCCGGGAAGCCCCAGACCCAGTCCTAGGCCAGGTACGGTGAGTGTGTGGAGAGCTCCCTGCTACACTGCGCCGGTGGGACCAGACCCAGCCCAGGCGCAGCGTGGGCCGGACCCTCTCTAACCCCCTCAGGCCGCCCCCCACCACTCCGCCATACCTCCCCCACCGCTCCCGCCAATTGGGAATTTCTGCCAACTTCCAGGAACACCCAGACCCAGTCCTAGCCCATGTCCGCAGTAGGAAGGAGCTGAGCACAGCAGCCAGACCTAAGCCAGACACAGCTGGATAAGGCCAAACTCTGTAGAGCTCCACCTGAACATCAGTACATGTAAAGGATACAACTACAGCAAAGATCTACAACAAAGGTCAGAAGACAGTGCTACACAAAATGATGAGAGGGAACAAAACACAACCTCAGAACCCAAGCCCACCCATAACAAGTACAGAGGACAATAACAGAGAACAAATTGGAAATCACACAGCTGAAAGCAATGAATCAACAGCTTCTGAAATAAAACAACTGCAGAAAGATATAGAAGATCTCAGATTGGAAATGAAAAAAGAAATCCCTGAATTAATA
>NW_004524721.1:505754-514429 GCF_000260255.1 Octodon degus
CTAAGAAGAATATATGCAGTGTATTATTTGTTGAAACTGTACTTTCGATTTGATTTGAAACTGTCTCATTGCTATATGTTTATCAGTAAAACTTTTAAAAGATAAAAAAAAGCACACCTTCAAATGACTAAAGTATGATTTGCATTCATTTAGGGGATTATCTTTAAAGTAAGAAACATAGGTGAGTATATGTATATAATTTAATGTGATTGTAGCTGTGCCATGTTAGAGTATGCTACTTTATGTATACCAGTCAGATGATATGAACTTTTCTCCTTTTTTGTATCAAAATATCGTAAGCTGAGCTTGAAGTAAAATAAAAGTTGATACTTTTATTAAAAATCATTAAAATCATAGTTGGAAATTCTCTCACATTGATTCAAACCTTGCTAAATAAATTTGTTAATCAATTTGTATTTTTTCTTTTTAAATGATCATAGTTAGTGATATTTACTAGTGTACTTAATAATGAGCTAGACATGGAGACTCTCTGTAAGCAAGGGTTGCTGGAATCATTTAAAGAGGCAGAAATTTCAAGATTTATTTTTATTCTTTTATTTGCATTCCTCAGTATGTCAAAATTACTAGAAAATTCATATGTAAATGAAAAGCAAATGTTTTAGAAATATTTGTTGTTGTGTAACTTTCTCCATTACTGAAATTCTGAATAAAATAAAATTTCAATAAGGGGCTTAAAGTTTTTCTGTGGAAATGAAGATATATTTTAAACAAGGAATCTATAGTTTAGGTTAAAGTGAATGGAAAGACAGTTTTATTCTGGTTGAGTAGCTTTGCAAGTGGAAAAACAGGTTTAGCTTGACTAAACTAGCTTTTCCCAAAACAAAAGTGGGCTTGGGTTTTGACAAATCTGAAAATTGAAGTCTGTTTGAAAAGAGGGTTTTTCATAATTTTAAAAAATTCATTGGTATATCCAGGTCAAGAGATAAAATTGCTCACTCTGGTATCTCTCCAAATTTGAAAAGTACTGTGTTAGTTTCTGGAAAATTGTTGCCTTTGGCTGAGTCTGTTTTGGTCTTGATATTTGTGTCAGTCTTCCTCCTGTCAGTAGATTTTTGAGGTCTTGCAAAAAAATTGATCTTCTTTTTTGATTATTCTGAAGTCACTTGACTTTTATTTTGTCAATAATCTTTGAGGATTAAAAAAAAACAAACACTATCATTTGTATCTAAGAACTCAGTTGTTCCTTAAAACCTGAAAGATTGAGAGCCTAAAGAAATTCAAAGAATCAAATTCACTGATGGTATGTCCATTATATTTCAGTAAGAGCCAAGGACAAGCCAATTCTTTTGCTGGAAAATAAATCAAGTTATATGTTGTGTAACTTGTTTTCAATTCTGTATTTTCGAGATCAATTAATATGTGGTAACTAAATTGATTCCTGAAGTTCTAACATCTCAGTTGATATTTTCTATTCTTGAGCACTTCCCCAACTATCAATAGTTAGAAAATTAAAACTTTCTCTAGACTCTACATCTATAAAATGCTATAATTTGTTTAATTTTTTTTTACTATACTGACATTGTTAATAGTCAAACTGGATGTTTTTGAAAATATAAAATATAATATGCACATTTGTGATCTGAAGGTGGTATTTGTTTCATCCCTTCTTCCCCAATGCAAGGAAGGCCTTGGTTTTTCTTTTGTATATATTGAAATAATCTCCATGGAGAATTTGTAATCTATTTTTTCTGAGATCTTCATTTCCTTTAGTTTCTCTTTCTATCCCACATGATTAACATCTCATTATGCAATAGCTAATGCATTATTTTGCCCAGTAATATAAAGCTTCATAAAAAATATTCTGAAATTTTTCTCCAATGTCTTGAAATTTTTTTAAAGAATACAAAATTGAAAAAAATAGAAATGATATAAAAATTTTTAAAGTTTTTTTTAAAAAATCATTTATTTCTTTGATATGGGATCTGGCTATGCAGCTCAGACTTGTAGTGGACTCCTATCTCAGCGTCCCCAGTGCCTGGAATACAGGTGTGCACAACTACCTCCATCATGCCTGGGGTACTGGGGCCAGGATGGCATGCAGTACCAGGGATCCAAACCAGATCCTTACACTGGTCAGGAAGGTGCTTAGACCACTGAGCTATTTCCTCAGCCCAATCATGCAAAATTTCATTAAGCAAAGTAATAGGAATTCAACAATGGCTGCTGTATTACTGAATTCATATCATGCTAACTTCATATTGGTTGTTTAGTTTACCAGATATAAACCTGCAAAATTAGTTTAAAAATAGAAACAAAACAACAACACACAGTGGTGTATTACTCATCTGTAAAGAAAAAATAAACTCAAAGCCATTGTAGCTAGCTGGATACAAATTGAGACTATATTCATAAGTGAAATAGATCAGACCCGTATGTGTAAGAATCGTATTGTCTCTATAGTGTAAGAACTTAAAAGAAGAAATAGAAATTGAAAGGTTTAATATGCATAGTTAAATGGAAAGTACCAGAATTGAAAGATTAACCAATGAAGATAGAGGAAGGAGAAGATAGGAAATAAGGTAGGGGAAAAAGCACACAGATATCTATATCTATCTATATCTATATCTATATCTATATCTATATCTATATCTATATCTATATCTATATCTATATCTATATCTATATCTATAGATATATATCTCAAGGCTAAGGCAATTGTCCTATAAATTTCCATCAGGTTTTTGAAAATAGTGGTTAATGGGTAGAATTCCCACTTTTAGTAATTCTCTATGCTGATATCTGTGACATAAGCAACTACATTGAGTATAGCAATGTGTAATACTAAAACCATGCTTGAAATACCTGTCATTTTGTTCTTCTAAAAGTGTACCATTTCTAATGTCATATTAATTATTACTATACTCTCTTTACATTGTTTTTCTAAAAAGTAATAAAAGAAAATGAGAGACAAAATTTTGTTTTATGAAAGCATGTGGTAATATTCAATCATATGTCCTATTTTGCATAACTATATCTGATAATCTGAGTATCAAATTTGACAAAAATAGAAAATATCTCAATCATTGTTATCAGCTATTCTTGTTTTTAAAATCTGTAATGTATGTATTATTATATATTACCCTGTATCTGTCTTTGCTTTTGTTCTTTTTGTTCATTTTTACTCTTCAAAATAAAATAAAATTACAGTAAAAAACAACAAAAAATTGTATAAGAAATTTAAAAAGAATAAAAAGAAAAAATAAGCATTAATTGCTCCTTTCCAAATGATGGCAGAGACTCCTGCCAGCTCCAGGTCCAGCGTATGTGTCTGACTGCTTTGTGCCCACCAGATCCTTACTCCAGCTAGAGCCCAGTCCCAGCATATGAATGGAACCAGCCCGGGACCCTCAGAATCCTCACTCCAACTTGGGCCCAGGTCCAGCATGTGAGTGGGACTGCCTGTCCATCAGCCAGATCCTCATTCTAGCCAGCATCCAGGCCAGGGATGTGTGTCAAATTCCTCCATCAAATACTCCAAGTATGGAATTCTGTGGCAGAAACTCCTGCAGAGAGGCTAGAGTCAAGACTCACAGCTGATCCAAATCAGAACATTTTGCCAAAGTGACACAGCAGGTTCAATTCCAGGGGATAAAGCATGAACAACTGGAGCACAGCAGACAGACTCAAGCCACACACACCTGGATGAGTTCGAACTTGGCAGATCCGGACCTGGTGTTAAGGTAATAACTCTACCAAAGCTCTACACCAAAGGTCAGAAGACATTGCTATACAAAATCACAAGGAGAAGAAACAAAATGCATTCTCAGGCCTCCAGTCCACCAGAACAAATGCAGGAAACAATATCATAGAAGAAATTGCAAAGCACACACCTGAAATCTCTGAAATAATAGCATCTGAAGTAAAGAAACAATTGCAGAAAGGTGTAAGGGAAATCAGATCAGAAATAATTTCTTAAGTAAAACAACAAATGTTGACTATCGTGAAAGAATTACTAAGTGCTTCTAAAGAAAACACTGATTAAAAAGTACAGGAGAATATAAAAATGATGGAATACTTGAATGAACAATATAGGAAAGAAATAGAATGCATGAAGCATATTAAAAATGATATATAAGAAATTAAAATCTCAATCATAATCTGATAAAAATGTTTGAATGAAAATGGAATAGACTGTCAGACCTTGAAGACAACATTGCAAATAGTGAAAAGTTAAGAAAAGATCTCTTAAAAACAACTAGGATGCAGGAAAAAATAATTCAGCATGTTCAAGACCATGCAAAGATGAACAACATAAGTCTAATAGACATCAAAGAGAAAGAAGGAATCAATACAAATGAAACAAAAATAATTTAGGCCAAAATAATAGCAGAAAACTCCGCAAATATGGGGAAATAATCTGACATTCAGTAACTGAAGCATATAGAACTCCAAATAACATCAACTCAATTAAAAACACACCAGGATATATAATAGTCAAGATCCCAGAAATTCAGCATAAGAACAATATACTAAAAGCACTTAGAGAAAATAAACATCATATTTAAAGAAAAGCCATCAGAATGATGGCAAATTTCTCTTCAAAAACCATCAAGTCAAGAATATGGGTCAAAGTAAAAGAAGACTTGCAAGAAAACAAATTCCAACCCAGACTGATATACCCTGAAAAAATCTCTTTCAAGTTTAATAGAGAAGTGAAATACTTCCGTGACAAAACAGCTAAAGAATTTCATGATGATGAAGCCAGCCCTAAACAGACTACTAAAAGTTATTATAGAGAGGGAACCAAAGGACCACAAGTCCACAAATGAAAATGGAAAGGACTCGTCAAATAGGGCAAACAAACACTGAAGAAAAAGAGGTATACAACAGCAATCTTTCAATTATTCTTTTGTATGCAGCAGCAAAATATTTCCATCGGCATAGTCTACAAATGGACTTCTCCTGTACTCTATGTGTCATGATTCTTTCCAGGTCTATAGGGTGGATATCAGGGAAATTGCAGTGGCTCATTCCCACAAGTTACAACTGGCCACCAGTAAGTGTCATTGGCACTGTCCATGTCTACTAAATACTAGAACTGTGGGGTGTCCAATCCCCAAACTGTTACAAGTGCTGGTCATATATTTGCCATTCCAGTATTTATGTTATGTTTTATTCTCAGTAAATCTTTACTATCATGAAAACATTTTCTTAGTTGATATTTTTGTATATATTAATCTAATCAAATACTATGTGAGTACTCAGAATAGAACATAGAGTTGTACATATGATACACTAGATTCTGGCCTCAGTTGGACACACAATTTAATTTTAATTTTTGAATATTATTTGCAAATATTTATTTTTGAACTAATTAATGTAAGTTTTAGTTTTTTATGATTTATAGTTTCTTTGACTTGCAGTCCATTTATATGACAAGGTACTATATTTTCTCCAATTATTAGAAATTTTAAAATGTCTATTTCCATTTTCATTACCTTTATATTACCTCTTGCTTCTCTTTTACACACACACACACACACACACACACAAACACACACACACACACATAAAAAAATATGTATATAACCTGACATGAGAATGATACTGTTTTGTGGAAATCTTCAATGATCTTTTAAATGGGTTCATCTAATATTATATTTTACATAGTCCTGCATAACTACCATTTTGAGAGCTCTTTATTCCTTATCTAGGACCACAACGCAACTTCTCTTGTATTCAGGATTATGGTCTTTATTGTTTTCTATATGCTACATCTAGTGTTATTAGAATATTTTGAGTTTGTATAACTTGAAAATATTTTACTTTTAACTTTCAAAGGTATGTTTGGCAAGCAGAAAATTCAATAAAGACAGTTTTTTTAGTCCTTTGAATAAATAAGTCTAGCTTCTTACCCACTTTCTTTTTTCTTTTTTCAAGTGTGGAATAAGATGTAATTTAATTTTGTTCTCCATAGCTAATATTTTTTTTCTATGTATAAGCTTTAATGACTATTTTTCTTTACAATTAGCTTTGGACAATTTCATTTTTGTGTTTCTTGGTATGATTTTATTCATATTTCTTGTATAAAAGGTTAATTTCTCTTGGAAATGTGGAGCAATAATTTTAACTAAATTCAAAAATTTAAATCATTAAATATTTATTGCCTACTGCATTCTACTTTGAGAATTCTAATTATATTAATATAATTTCCTTGATTTTGGCACAGAGTGAACTATTATCTGACTGATCTATAAACTCTTTCTTCTTCATGTTTATTTTAGACAATTTTATTGTTATATTCTTTTAAATTTGACCAGAATTTTTTTTACAATATGTAATCTATTATTAATCTCATGTTATGTATTCATTTCAGAAATATTTTTCTAAAGTTCACTCTGTCTACATCTTATAACTTTCACATTTCAATATTCATCTACAATTTTTAGTTTGCTACACAATTATTGATTTTCAATAAAGCTAATAATGAGTTAAAAATAACAGCAGAAATAATACAATTATCCAAACTGTCGTCCATATATGCATATATATATTTTTCCATTTTTTTATCCCTTTCCTCATTCCAATTTTTCCTTCACATTGAACAAATTCTTTCTCTTTTTCAGTATCTACTATACCTTAATAT
Organism: Octodon degus; assembly: GCF_000260255.1. Lineage (NCBI taxonomy): Eukaryota > Metazoa > Chordata > Mammalia > Rodentia > Octodontidae > Octodon > Octodon degus. The sequence continues at coordinate 512,362 of NW_004524721.1, forward strand.
TTTATTTAGTCTTTCAGGTTTTGACACTAGCAAGACAATACAATGTTTACATATATCAGTCTGATTTATTTCACTTAGAGATACAGCATCTAGTTGCATCCATTGATCTACAAAAGCCTCAGATTCCTTTTTCTCAATAGTGGAGTAATACTCCATTGTGAAAAAAAGCATAGCTTTTTGTCCATTCCTCTGTTGATGGGCATTTGGATTGTTTACAAGATTTAGCTATGAAAAATTGTGCTACTGTAAACATGGGTGCACATGTATCACCGGTAGAAGATTTCAGTTCTTTTGGAAAGATAACTAGAAGGAGAAAGCTGGACTGAAAAGGAAATTGTACTCTAGTCTTCCGAACTATTTCCACAATGATTTCCATAATTATTGCGCCAGTCTGCGTTCCAGCAACAGTGGAGAAGTGTTCCATTTTCCCTACAGCCTTTCCAGAATTTTTTATTGGCTGATTTGTTGGTTATAGCGATTCTTTCTGCCCCGAGATGGAATCTCAGTGTTGTTTTAATTTGATTCTCTTGAAAGACCAAATATTTTGAATAGTTCTTCATATATTCACTTTCCATTTGTATCTCTTCATTTGTGAAGTGTGTATTCATTTCAGAAGCATATTTTTGAATTGGGACTTTGAATTTGGAGCCCTGAGTTTGTAAAATTCATTATATATACTAGATACATGACCTTTGAGGGAAGGTCTGATATAAATTTACCCAAATTTGAGGGTTTTGCTTTCAGGCTGTTGGTGATTTCTTTTGACACACAGAAAAGTTTCAAAAACAAGAGATCCCAAACGCTACTTCTTTGAAGTATTTCCTGTACAGTTTGATTTTTGTTTATGAAATCTCTACCTACCCTCATGTCCTTAGGATTTCTACCTACATTCTTTTCCAGAAGATTTAGTGTTTCAGTTTTAATATTTAAATATTTGATCTATTTTGATTAAATCTCTATTTATGGTGAGAATCATGGGTCTATTTTTAGTATTAGGCATGTGGAGAACCAGTTTTTACTGCACCATTTATTAAAGAGATCAACTTTATTCCAGTGAACATAGTTGGTCCCTTTGTGAAACATAAGGCAGATGAACCTGTTTGTAGTTGTGTTGACATATTCAAAACTGTTCCATTGATCCTCAGGTCTATTTTCCTTTTGCCAGTGCCATGCTGGCTTTATGAGAGTAGCTTTGTATTATAATTTGAAGTGAGGTATTGTGATGCCTCCTGCCTTTTCTTTGTTGTCCAAAAGTGTTTTTGCTATTCCAGATCTCTTCTGATCCCAAATGAATTTTAGTAATTTTATTTCTAAATGTGTGAGTTCAATTAAAGATATTTTATTCCAAATTGCATTGAATTTGTATAACAATTTTCAGGATGTGGTCGTTTATACAACGTTTGTTCTTGTCCAGGAGATTGTCCAAATTGTGTATCATCACAATTTCTGAAGTCAACTTTGATATCTTCATCTCAAAACAGTATAACTTTAATATATAAGTCTTTTATAGCTTTTATGAGATTGATTCCCAAGTGTTTCATTTTTTTGCGTGTTATTGTGAAAGGCATGGTTTCCATAATTCCTCTCTGCAGACATTCATTTTTTGAGTATAGAAATGATACTGATTTATTGGTATTGAGTTTGTATCTTGCTTCACTACTGAATTTTTTTTTATTAAATTTACAAGTCTCTTATTGCAGTTTTGGGGGTCTTCTATGTGCAGTATTGTGTCATTTGCAAATAATGATAATTTCATTTCATACTATCTAATCATTATTCCTTTTATTTTTTTCTCTTGTCTAATTTCTCCAACTGGTATTTCCAGAAGTATATTGAACAGAAGTGGTGACAGTGTGCATCCTTGTCTTGTCCTCGATTTTAAAGGCAAGACTTTTATTTATTTATTTATTTATTTATTTATTTATTTATTTATTTTCATTAAACATGATGTTTGCTATTGACTTATTGCAGATAGATTCTATCAGATTAAGGTAAAGACCATATATTCTAATTTTCTGTAGATTTTTTTTTCATAATGAATGAGTGTTGGACTCTATCAAAAGCTTTT
>NW_004524721.1:514946-517655 GCF_000260255.1 Octodon degus
TGGCAATGTCAGAAATTATTGACGTGAGTCCCCCAAAGCTCAACATAACAACATGGCTTTACTTCCTATGAAGATTTTTTTGCATCTATATTAATTAGGGGGATTGGCCTTCTCTTTCTGATTGGTTTTCCGTTTTGTTATCAGAGCACAACTTGCCTCCAGGAATCAGTTTCAGAGAACTACCTCCCTTTCAATTTCATTGAAGATTCTGAGAAAAATTGACTAAATTTTCTGTAAATTTCTTATAGGATTCAGCTGTGAATACATAAAGACCTAGGCTTTCCTTTTTTGGTAGGTTTTGATTACATTTTTGTTTTTATTAAATCTTATTGGTTGATTCAGATTTTTTTCTTTGCTAGGGATTCAATTCAGGACCTTGTGCTTCACTGGTAGGTGGTTATGCCTCTAAGTATATTCCCAGCCTCTTTTGCTACTTCTTGATTCAGCTCTAGTAATACATATGTAGCTGGGAATCTGTCTATTTCGTCTACATTTTCCATCCTGTGATGGAAATTTTGGAAATAGGTATTGGTGACCATGGGAATTTGTGTAAGTGTAGTGATTTCACCCTTTTTATTCTTATTGTATGAATTTTAAATTTTTCTTTATTTTTTATCTGGTTGGTTAAGGTTTACCAATTTTATTTATTCTTTCAAAGAACCAAATCTTTCAATGATTAATTCTTGGTGTTGTTTTCATCTCCATTTCATTGATTTTGGCTCCAATCTTGATAATTCTCTGCTTTCTTTTGGCTTTGGGTTTGACTTGCTCTTGTTTTTCTAGGCACTAGAAGTACAGCATAAGAATGTTACTTGGGATCTTTCTGTTTTCCTGATGTTAGAATATATTGCTATATTTTTACTATTAAGACAGCTTTCATTGCATCCCACTGTTTCCTGTAAGTTGTATCTGCATTTTTATTTGGTTACCAATATTACTTAATTTATTCTGTAATTTCATCTGGGACCCATTGCTCATGAAGGTATTATTTAGTTTAAGTGTGTTTATACATTTTTTACTGTTTATTTTTGTCAATAGTTTTCAGTTTAATTGAACTATTGTAAGATAACATGCATGAGATAATTTAAATTCCTTTGCCTTTACTTAATCATGGTCTATGTGTCAGTATATGATCCCATGCGCAGCTGAGGAGAATGTGTATTCTGATGTGGTTGTGTGGAACATAGTGTAAAGGTCCCCGAATTCCCTTTCTTTACAGGTTTGATTTAGTTCGTTCATTTGTTAAATTTTACATATTCGATCAATCTGTTTGTGTCAGTGGGGTGTTACAGTCCCCCAGGACAATTGTTTTAATGCTCATTTGATTTTACATTTCTGTTAAAATGTCTTATTATTATTGGGTACTCCTACAAGGGTTGCATATATCTATGTACAATTTTTATTTCTTACTCTTGAAGTTTTCCCCCAACATGCATATAGTGACCTTCTTTACCCCTCTCTTTTTAAAATATATTTAGTACAGGATCTTACTGTGCACCTCAGTCTTATAGTGATCCTCCTATTTTAGGTCTCCCCAGAGCAAGGATTGCAGGCATGTGCCACAATGCCCTGTCTCAGTGGCAGTCTCAGAGTCCTCAGGGGTGGAGCCAGTGTGGCATGTGGTACTAGGAGTCCCTGCACTTGCTTAAGCAGGTGATTCTTTGGCTGAACTATCTCAACTGTCCTCTCCTTTGCTCTTTAAATCATTCTTAGTTTGAAGTTGATATTGTCAGTACCCAGAATAGATACACCTGTATTTTTTTCTGGTTTTCTTTCTAATGTAGTATTGTTTTCCATATTTTGACATTCAGCCTAATAATTTCTTTTTGAGTTAAATGTGCTTTATTTATATATTTATTTGGTACAGAGTCTTCCTATGTATCTTGGGCTCATAATGATCCTCCTGTCTCACAGTCCACAGTATTGGGAGATACAAGAGTGTACCACCATACTTCGTTTTGTTTTCCAACATGGAATGCTTGAGGTTCTGGGGCCAGTATGGCACGTGATATCGGGGATCAAACCAGGGTCTTTGTGCTCTCCAGGCATGTACTTAGACTGCTAAGTTATTTCCGTTCCCCTACATATTTTCGAATTATTTTTTGCATGCAAATTATTTTTGTATTTTCTTTCTTGATCCACTCTGTCCATCTGCTTGTTTTGATTGGTGAATAGAGGCCAGTAAAATTGATGACCATATCTGATATGTATTGTTTTACCTTTGTCATGTTGTTTTCCTGCTAAAGGGTCCTTTCTTTTCAGCTCAAGTTAAATGCTTGCTCTGTTTAGAGTTTCTCTTCTGTTGTTGCTTATTTTATTTTATTTATTTTTTTCATAATTTTTTTGATAAACAAATACCAATGAGACAGTTTCAAACCAAATCACTAGGACAGTTTCAATAACTAACGCACTACATACATTTTTCTTAGTAGTTCATTGCTGTACAAGATGAGGACTTGAGATCCTATTTACAAACACCATTAGAACAAATCATTTTATTCATTAAGAGAATGTAACTATATATCTATTCTAACTACTTTGAATACACAGATAAAAAAATGTACATTCATCTGTACACCTCATTTTTGCTCAGGTCCATTAATTGCATAATATAGATGTGTAAACTCAGTAAAATATTTTAAAAGAGTCCGGTAGCCCATAATAGCATTGGGTCTTCTGTTTAACTGGCAATGTCAGAAATTGTTGACC
>NW_004524721.1:517755-518928 GCF_000260255.1 Octodon degus
AGATGTTATTAATTCAGGGATTTCTTTTTTATTTCCAATCTGAGTTCCTCTATACCTTTCTGCAGCTGTTTCTTTATTTCAGAAGCCGTTGATTCATTGCTTTCAGCTGTGTGATTACCAATTTGTTCTGTGTTAGTGTCTTCTGCACTTTTTTACAGGTGCTGTTGGGTTCTGAGGTTGCGTTTTGTTCCTTCTCGTCATTTTGTGTAGCACTGTCTTTTGACCTTTGTTGTTGATCTTCGTTGTGGATATAACCTTAGTACGTACTGAAGTTTAGGTGCAGATCTACAAAGTCTGGATTTATCCAGCTGTGCCTGGCTTGGATCTGGCTGCTGTGCTCAGTTCCTTCATGCTACTGCCCTTGAGGGTCAACCTGTTGTGCCCCTGTGGCAAGATGTTCTGCTCCTGGACTAGCTGAGTGGTTTTATCCTCTACCCTCTCTGTAGGGATTGCAGCTGCAGGGTTACACCCCAGGCCTGTATCCCTGGACTGAGCTGAGCCTGTAGGGGACAAAGTGGAGTAGGGGTAGAGGGAGCTCTCCCACACACTCACTCTGTCTGGGCTAGTACTTGGTCTGGGTGTTCCCAGAAAGGGGCAGAAATTCCTACTTGTTGGGGCGAGTGTGGGAGGTGCTGCGGAGTGGTGGGGGGCATCCCAAGGGTGTGAAAGATGGTCTGACCCACGCTGCGCCTGGGCTGGGACCCGGAGTTTGTCCCACTGGCTCAGGGCAGCTGGAAGCTCTCCCACACACTCACCGGATCTCGGCTAGGACTGGGTCTCAGCTGATATGTATTGTTCTTCTTTTCTCCTGTCCCCCATTTTAGCTCTTTTCCTTTGAGCAGTTTTTCACCTGTATCTATTCTACCTTTTGGACCTTATATATTATTTCAGTTTCTTACATTAAAGAGAAAATATGATGTTTATAAATGTTAGTCTGACTCATTTTGATTATGAGTATCATCTATAGTTACATTTATTTACTCAAAAATAGTTGAATTTATCTTTTTAACTGAATAATGCTCCATTGTATGTAAATACCACAGCTATTTTTTATCCATTCCTCAGTTCATGGCATTTGAGTCATTTGATAGATCTATTACAATTGTGTTGCTATAAATGTATACATGTATACGTTTATATACATTTTATATCAGAAAAAATTAGAAATATATA
>NW_004524721.1:519158-519919 GCF_000260255.1 Octodon degus
TATATTTTAAAAATAGGATAATGAATTATATACTTTTCATGTTTGCACAAAAGTCCAACAATCTCACCATATAAAACCTTGGAGCAGGACAGTCCCACTATGTTCCTTTTCCTGTCTCTTGATTTCCTTCACAACCCACTTCTTTTTGAACATCCACCTACTGGAGAAACACCATAGCAGCAACTGGCATGTCATGACAAGCAGCCCATATTCAGAAGACCAGAATGACAGGCACACCAAACATGAAACTACTATTAAAAATTTCCATCTGCAGTGAAGTAGCTTAGTTCACAGTTATCAGTATGTATAGTTAGTCAGGGTAAAAATCTTTCCAATTAACTGCTAGATTGAAAAATCTTCTGAAGATTCTCAGGATCATTGCCTTGTTCATCTTTTACATATATCTGTATGGCTTGACATTGTCATTTTTCCTAGGTCTTCTCCTTTCCCTCTCTTGATTAGTTAGTCCCTCAGATCCTGTTTTCCTTTTACTTGTATTATGTCTTTCTATGTGTATTTCTTCTTTTGAGTTCTAATACTAGAGAGACTATACGATATTTACACATGTGTGTCTGGTTTATTTCACTTATAAGTTTATGTTCAAGTGGCATCCAATTCAATATAAAGGCTTGGAGTTTATCATTCTAAATAGCTGAATAATACTCCATTGTGTAAAAGTGCCACATCTTTTTCAACCATTTCTCAGGTGATGGGCATCTTGGTTGTTTCCAAGATTTGGCTATCACAAACTGTGCTGCTAT
>NW_004524721.1:520019-530390 GCF_000260255.1 Octodon degus
CAGATTTACAGATATATTCATGCAAGATGGAATATATGATTGAATATACGTGCTTTAAAGCAATTTGCAATTCTTCATCTCTTATTTTTTATTACCTTTTACAACAATTTACTTGATTGGGAGTATATTGCCAAATTATGTCATTAGAAATGCTACGCATTTATTTTTATTTTTACTTCTTATTTTAGGAAAGTTTCTATAGTGTGTTCAGGGTCTCAAGACTAGATAGGACTTGTGGTAATCCTCCTGTTTACAGCCTCCCAAGGACTGGGATTACAGGTACACATCACAACACCCATTCTCCATTGTCTGCCCTTGCACATTCTTGCTTTAATCCACTGAGCTGTTTGGCCGGCCCTAGAAATAGTACACATTTAGAAGAAAATAAATGAGAGGTCTTTCTTTCTTTCTTTCTTTCTTTCTTTCTTTCTTTCTTTCTTTCTTTCTTTCTTTCTTTCTTTCGTATCAGGGATTAAACGCATGACTCTGGGTGTGCCAGGCAAGTGCTTATTCTACTTAGGTATCTCCCTGGCTCTCATGAGAGGTATTTCAATCATGGTTAAACTACTACACATTGCTGTCTTCAATGTAGTTCCTTAGTTCACAGATATCAGCATGGAGACTTAGTCATGGTGAGATTTCTACCCATTAACTGTTATTTTACAAACTGATGGAAATTCTTAGGACAATTACCGTAGCCATGTTATGTATATACATGTATGGTTTTTCTCCTACATTATTTTCTACCATTTCTCTTTTCTCACTTGGTTGTTTAATCCTTAAATTCTGTTACTTTCCATTTAATAATGTCTATTATATCTTTCAGTTTCTATTTCTTTTTTTGAGTTTTTATAATAGGGAGACAATATGATATTTACACATGTGAGTCTGGTTTAATTCACTTTTGAGTATGTCCTAAATTTGCATATGCTTAGCTATGAAACCTTTGAGTTTGTTTTTCTTTAGATGAATACTAATCCATTGTATAAAAACAACACTTATTTTGCATCTATCCTCAGCTGATGGGTATTTTGGCTGTTTCTGAGATTTAGCTATCATGGATTGCACAGCTATAAACATGGGAAACTTAGGTGCACATATATCACTGTGATATGATGTTTTCAGTTCTCTTGGGAAAATTCCCAGAGGGTGATAGCTGGATTGAATGGGATTTCCAGTCCTAATTTTTGAAGGAGCCTGACCACTGTTATCCATAATGATTACACCAGTCTACATTGCCACCAGCAGTGGAAAAGTGTTTCTTTTTCCCAGAAGCCTCTCCAATGCTTGTTTTGGCTGATTTCTTTATGATAGCCATTCTTTCTTGGGTGAGATGATATCTCAGTGTGGTATTAATTGAAATTTCTCAGATGGCCAGTGATGTGGAGCATTGCCTCTCATATTTCTTGCTCTGGGAAGAGTGTATTCATCTCAGATACCCATTTTGGGATTGAGTCTTTAAATTTTGAGGCCTTAATACTTTTTAGTTCTTTATAAATTCTAGATAGAAGACCTTTCTCTGAGCGATTATTAGTTAATTTTTTTTTTTAATTTGTGAGTTGTCTTTTCACTGTGGTGGTAATTTCTTTTGATGGGAAGAAACTTTTCAGTAGAAGAAGGTCCCAGTTGTTACTTTTTGTAGTATTTCCTTTGCAGTTTTATTTTTGTTCGTGAAATACTTCTCTAAAGCTATATGAAGATGTCAATCTATTTCCTCTTCCAGGAGTTTTATCTTTTCTGTTCTAAGATGTATATCTTTAATCACATTTGATTTTAGTTTAGGACAAGGTGATTGACCCTGGTTTAACTTTAGTTTTCAGCATGTAAAGAGCAGGTTTTACAGCACCATTTTTGAAAGAGTCCATCTCTGTCTCATGAACAAATTTGCCCCCTTTTTCAAAGATAAGATGAATGACTGTGTTTGTAGTTTTCTCTGCATCCTTTAGTCTACTCCACTGATCCTCCATTCTATTTTTTTGCCATTAAGATGCTGATTTCGTCACAGTAGCTTTGTAGTATAATTTGAAGTCAGGGATTATAATGCCTCTTCTCTTGCCTTTGTTGCACAGGATTGCCTTTGATTCTTAGGTCTTTTCAGGTTCCAAATAACTTTTAGGAATGATTTTTCTAGGTCTGTGAAGTATGTTGATGCAATTTTAATAGAAATTGCATCGAATCTGTATAACAATTTTGGAGTATGACTGTCATCACAATGTTGGTTCGTCCTATGTAGGATCAAGGAATACCTTTCTAATTTTTCAAATTCTCTTGGATCTCTTTTTTCAGAGTACTGCAATTTTCATTAAATAAATCACTTCTTTAGTTAAATTCATTTCTAAGTGTTTCATTTCCCTTGGTACTCTTTTAAGGGTTATTGTTTCTCTATTTTCTCAATGAGTTTGTTTGTCATTTGTGTAGAGGAATTATATTCACATTTGGGTATTAACTTTGTAACCTGATAAGCTACTGAATTCATTTATTAATTCTAGAAGCTTCTTTTTGGACTTTTTTTTGTTTTTGTTTTTTTGGTCTTCAAGGTAGAGTATCATGTGATCTGCAAATAATAATATTTTAACTTCTTTACCTATTCTTTTTTCTTATATTTCTCTCTCTTGTCTAGTGGCTCTAGCTAATGATTCTACAACTATACTGAATAGGAGTGACGATAGAGGACATTTGTGTCTTGTACCAGATCTGAGAGTAAAAGATTTCAGTATTTTCCCCCATAGACTTGTGTTAGCAGTTGGATTGTTCTAGATGGCTTTAATAAGATTGAGGTAGAGGCCACATATTCCAATTTTCTGTAGGACTTTGAATATGAATGAGTGTTGAACTTTTTCCAAAGCTTTTTTACATCAATTGAGACTATCATGTATTTTTTGCATTTGACTCTGTTGATAAACAGTGTATTGCATTTATAGATTTGCATATGTTAAGACATTTTTGCATCCCTGGGATGAATTGTATCTGGTCATGTTGTATGATATTTTTAAAGATTTACTCTATTCTATTTGCTAGGATTTTATTAAGAATTTTTCCATCTATCTTCATGAGGGAGACTGGTCTATAGTTCTCTCTTTTAGTTGAATCTTTCTCTGGTTTTCATATCAGCATAAAACTTAAGATGATTTGTATGCATTTCTTGCATAATTGTCATTTACATTGATAGCACAAGTTTTTTTTAACTTTCCTTTTTTTTAAAAAGGTATCAATTTTTTACTCTGTTGAATCTTATGCAGCTTTTGTAGGGAATACAGAAAAGTTTACTGAGTTGTTTCTTTGGCAAATTTTAGGAAAGTCTATTTATAGATGATCAGTACCATAAGGTTTTTGAAATTCCCTGATTGGCTTTCATCCAAGTAACTTAATTGCAGGGCTTAGATACAGTGAATTCAAAGAAAGTTGTACAGTCAATTTTGACCCTATCATTCAAAGATGTGGGTATCTAATAAATATCAAGGTGCTATTCATAGGATGTAGTTCAATATATAGCATGTGACTGGTATATGTAAAGAAGGAGCCAGGAATGACCTTTAATTTTTAATTTAGATTAGCATGATAGTGCACTATTCTTTTATTCTTCTTTTTTTAACTTTTGCTGGGGGTTTACAGTAACTTTCCTTTTTTTAAGGGTACAGTTGACAGCTTTTTGGTTTTCCCATTTTTTATGATAGGTCTGTTTTATGTTGCCTCTACATGTCCGCCTTCAGCTAATGAGTCTGTTCTAAAAATTTTTTTATGTATTTCTTTGGGCAGAATGATTTTGTTGTTCACCTGTTGTGAGTAATCTTTCATCAGTTCCATTCCAAATCCTCTAAGAAAATTTCTCCATGATATTTTGCCGTTGTTATTTTCTTTGTAAACCATGGAACTATTTATAGTACACATATGTAGGTGTGAGTAAAATACAATCACTAGCAAACTGTTTGTGTTTTGACTGACATCCTTTTTGCTTCATAACTAACTGTTTGTGTTTTGACTGACATCCTTTTGCTTCATAACTTCATAATCAACAATATCTCTGTCCTTGGATTCGTTATAAAAATATGATCTTTGGGTTCATTTTGTTGAGTTTTCTCTGTTGATCTTGCCATCAGGATGCAATGTTGACATAAGCAGTATCATTTTGTTTTGCTTTGCCATATAGGAGGTCAATGTATTTCTTTTTGAAATCCAAAGATGGTACCACATAGTTACCTATTCTGAACCTACAATATTTAATTGGGAATTTCTGCCTGGTTCTTTCACATAGTTCCTGTGCTGGTCAACCTATGTTGTTTACAATAGGTAACTAGTAAGCCAGTTGTTCAAAATCATATTCGAATTAGTTGGGTAGTCAGAAGTCTGTTTATAATATCTTTTGGTTAATTACTACAAGAGTAAATACCTGCTGGTTGAGTTCCAGAGTAAATTCCTACATTGAAGGTATGATGTCTTCACAACTTCCAAGGGTTATATTTTCATACCATATTTTGAAGACTTATTTGTCAAATACTGTCTGAAGCTGCAGTTACCAGGACCTGTTGCAAGCTGTTTATAAATGTATTCAGATGGTAGGTAAATTGCCTAATTTCTAATTTCTAATTTTAATTGTCTTAAAATTACCCAGAAATCTCTCAAAACAAGAGCTAATTTTCAGTTCTTTTTCTGTTTTGAGAAGGGATTTTGTCAACAAACTTAAGGTAATTTAGAGTAAAATCAAATCTCAATGTCATTGCTATTCTACAAATGTCAAGCCTACACCCATCACTCCTCCATAGGTTTTCTATATTTTGAGATTATAAGAAAAATTGCTAAGTACAGAAGACCCATAAATGCTGCCAGTTCAGATAGTGAGAATGTGTGATAGACACATTTTCAACTATGTGTGCAGACAGAATATTTTACTTGTATTTCATCATTTATTTCAAAACATCTTGTATTATATCATCTGTTAGAAACAATTTTCAACATTGAATTGCAGTGCTGGCATTCAGTCAGATAGGTTTCACCCCTGCCAAGAATCTAATTATACTTTTGGACCTAGTTCTAAGATTGGATCATTCAGCCATACATGACCATGTTGCACTTCAATTACTTAAATATGCACTCACATTGTTGTTTTCCTTTTCATCTGAATAAAGGAAGCCTTCTTTCCCTACATCTGTATGTGTCAATTCATGTCCTATTTTACAGTTACAGGAACTTTGGTTCAACTTCAAAGATATCATCAGCACCATTATCATCTGGGTATGAGTCACCTGATGACTCATTTTGACTTTCTCTCAAGCTTGCAAATCTGATTTTCATTTGCTATTATACTGACTTTCAGTAACTCTACAAGAAATATCAAAAGAAAACATTTTAAAAGCAAATTGTAAATGTATAAAAAATTAGCATTGATCATTTCTTGGGTAAAACTTGCCTGTTGGTGCGTTGGAGCTCCTATGCACAACTTGATTTTCAATTGCTAAGTGGGTGACTGTACAGAAGAGTTTCCAACTGGCCTTGGGGCAGCTACTGTGAGCCATATCCAGCTTCAGCATGCTACAATACATATTTAAATGATCATAGGGATGTATTTTACTCCCTCCTGTGCATAGAAATACATAACGAGTAAGACTGCACAAACATTATGCAAGTAAAATTTCAATTTGAAAGTTTTTTTATATTTTAAATAGAAAAAAAACAGGAACAAATACAAAAACAAAGCAACATAAAATAATAAAAAGGGTGCAGAATTTAAAAACAAGAATTCAGAATTGACAATGGCTTTTATATTACATATTGTTGTTGGCTGAATTGCATTGAAGTGATTTGAACAAATTTTATTGCTCAGATTCCCAGATATAGGCATGCATGATTGATCAAACAATTAAACATTAACACTTCCTTTCAATAAACCTTCATTTTTGGGGCCAGCCATATAGCTCAGCAGATTAAAACACCTACAAAAAGGCGCAGGGGCCAGGTGTTCGATCCCTAGGCATACCATGCCTGCCTCAACACTAAGGCACAATGAAATGGTGAATGAGATTGGGAGTGTTGGTGTGCACATGTAATCCCAACAATTGGGAGGCGTCAAAAAGGAGAATCTCTACGAGTCAGATCGAGTAGTGAGACCCTGAACACCCTGCAGTCTTATCCCTAAAATAAAGGGAAAAGTAAAACTTAATTTTTAATTAGTTAAGTAATTTTTGCCTTTGTGAGACAGGGTCTCATGATGCAGTTCAGGCTAGTCTTGACATCACTTTGTAACCCAGGCTGGTCTCACACTTGCAGTGATCCTCCTGTCTCAGCCTCTGAAGAACTAGAATTACAGGCGTGATCCAACATGCCCAGTAATAAATCTTAAGTATTTTCTTTATCATTTTCAGTCTTTATGTTAAATTTATTTTAAGGAGTATAAAATAATAAGACTTTAGAAATGATGTATATTTAACAAAAACAGGATGAAAGGTATTCAATGTACAATCAATTTGACACATTTGCATACATGCCTATAATGTGCTGTTCATCATACAAGGTGAATGAACACATATTTTTTCTCTGTTCCAAAGGTTCTATTGTTGAGCCAGCTATCATTATACTAAAACACATAATGACTTTGCATCCAGCTATGCTACTGAATTTGTGTATCAATTCTAGTAGCACCTTGGTGGAGTTTTTTCTGTCTTCAAAGTAAAGCATTATGTTATCTGCAAATAATAATAATTTAACTTCTACTTTACCTATTCTTATTCCCTTTATTTCTCTCTCTTGTCTAATGGATTTAGCTAATGTTTCCAGAAATATGTTGAAAAGGAAGTGTGAAGTGTGATAGAGGACATCCTTGTCTTGTACCACATCTTAGAATAAAAGATTTCAAGTATTTCCCCAATAAGAATTATATTAGCTGTTGGGTTGTCATAGATGGCTTTTATCAGTTTGAAGTAGAGGCCAACCATTATAATTTTTTTTAGAACATTGAACATGAATGAGTGTTGGAATTTGTCAAAAGCCTTTTCTGTATGAATTGAGGTGATCATATGGCTTTTAGATTTGATTTTATTGATTAGTGTATTACATTTATATATTTGTGTACATTGAACCATCCTTGCATCCCTGGGGGGAATCCAACCAAAGTCAGTACCCAAAAGTCAATAGAAATATAGTTATTATATTGAACTTAAAATGAATAAACAAGTCCTCGGTTCCACAGAAAATAAATAAATAAATTTAAAAAATAAAATAAATGAACAAACCACATGCATTTATAAACTTTCAAGACCCAGATAATCCTAAAATGTGTTAGCAATATAAAGCACACATTTCAAAGACATTGTAAGACTAAAATAATGCAGTTCATTTCATTCATAAGTTTGATATTGAATAGACAATTTTTAGTTCATTATTATAGATGGAAGTTTGACTTTACTTTGTTAATATAGGTACTTAAAAACAAAATTAATTATATGTCTATCATTTTATTTCTATTGAACAATATTTATACAGATAATTGATTGATGAGAGCAATAGATTAAACAGTTCTACACATGAATATGAAAAACATATTTGTTAAGTTTCTTTCCATTCTATTTTATCTATTGTACCTTCCAAATTGTATGGAATAAATAGTTGAGATGAAGGAAAGAAGAAACAGAAAAAAAAATGGAAGGGGTAAAAATCACACAAATATATACACAAAAAAGCTAAGATGATTGTACTACTAATTTCTACCATTCTTTTGAAGGTACAAGGTAATGTTTAAAATTTCTACTTTGACAATTTTTATACGATAATATCTGTAATGTGAGCAGCTACACTGAAGACAGCAATGTGCAATATAACAATTGAATTTTTATACCATTATTATGTATTCTTTAAAAATATAAAAATACTATTCATCTTGTTTGTTTAAAATGTCCACCATCTCTAATGTCTTGTCTATTATGTTTATACTCTCTTTAAAATAAATTTAAAACTTAAAAGTAAAAATAACAAGAAAAAAATTAAGTTTCATTGAAAGAAAGAGTTAAAGGTAATTGTTTGATCAATATTGCATGATCATCTGGTAACCTGAGCAACAAATTTGATGATAACAAGTAGCATAGCAATCATTGTTAATTTTCTTTTGTGAAATTTTGTACCAATCTTTATTGTTTTATGTTGCTTTACTTTTGTCATTGTTGTTGTTTCTTTAACCTTTAATTATTTATTTAATCTTTAAAATAAAGGAAAATGATTATATGTAAAATATGCTGGTAGTAATTATCTTTCTAGTGTATTTGCCCACTAATTTTTTGATGTATTCAATATAATTAATTTCCAAATATCTCAAATATGGAATTTTGTAACTAGTGAAACAAGTTAAATTTCTAAATAAACATTATATTCACACTTAGTATTATTGTAAATTTTGAAAAACATTGTGATCTTGAAAAGATTTTGTTGAAAACATCAAAAATTTACAAAGCATGTGAAACACAAACCGAAGCAAATTACATTAACAGGTAAACTCCATGTAATATCTACAGGACATGTATTGCATTTTGATTTTTAATTCAACAGTCGTTATATTGCATATAGTTGTCTTCGAATTAGTTTTTTATATTACAGGATATAATTATACAAAATCCATCAAAAAAAGTTCTAAAAAATAAGCAATAAATTTAAGCACTAACTGGTCCTTTCAGTAGGCTAACAGAAATCAGTGCAAGTATTGAAGCTATTCTGTGCATGAACATGTATATTTCATTTTACCATCATTTCTTCTCTTTTCTCTTTAAACTCAGGAGAGAATAAGAATTTTACAAATGTGAGTTATGTATAAAAATCCTTCAGTTTAACTTTTGTACTGCAGTATTACTCCATTGTATAAAAATGCAACTTTTTTTTATCCATTCCTTCTTTGATGGGCATGTGGGTTATTTCCTCGATTTAGCTATAACAAAATGTGTTGCTATAAGCTTGGATGCACACATATTACTGTGGTATGATGTTTTTAGTTTTCTTAGACAATACCTTGGAGAACAGCAGTTGAGAAAACTTCACACTGAATTCTAAAATGCTTGTACCAATCTACATTCGCACCAACAGTGGAGAAGAACTAAATTGGCAATAGCCAGGGAGTGCCTCTAGCATTTGTTATTGGTTGACTTCTTATTGCTGGCTATTCTTTATTGCTTAAGATAGAATCTCATTGTAGTTTTAATTTGCAATGCTTGAATAACTATAGATGTTGAACCGTTTATTGTTTGTTTTGTTTTCTGAATATAATTGTTTACTATTTGTATCCCTTCATTTATAAAGTGTATATTCGTTTCAGATTCCCTTTTTCGGATTGGGTCTTTGCAATTTGGGGGCCTGATATTTTTTTCAAATAATATGATCTAAATTGAAGTCTTTTGCAAGGGTCAATCAGCTAAAATTTTCCCCAATTCTTGGGTTTCGTTTTTACTCTGTTGATGATTTCTTTTGATATGCAGAAACTTTTCAGTAAGATGAGATCCAGTTGTATGTTCTTTCAAGTATGTCCTCTTTAGTATGGTTTTTGTTTCATTTTCTGAATTTCTTTTGTTTTCTTTTTCAGAGTATTGTAAATTTCAATTTGCAAATCTTTTATTCCCTTTGTTAGCTGGACTCCTAAGTGTTTTATTTTTCGAGGGAATGTTATTGAGAAAGAGGTGGCTTCTCAAATTTCTAACTCAGTTTCTTTATTGTCTGTGTACACAAATGCTATTGATAGTTTTCCATAATTTTATTGAGAAACAAATAGTAATGAGACAGTTTCAAACCAAATTGGTAGGACAGTTGCAATAATTAACACATTACATACATTCTTCCTAGTGGTTAATTGCTGTACAAGATGCGGACATGATATCCTATTTACAAGCACTATTAGAACAAATCCCTGTATTCATTTTGAGAATACAACTACATATCTATCTTAACCATATTGAATACACAAATACAAAACGAACATTCATCTGTATCCCCTTTTTTGTTAAATTCTGTTATTTGAATATTATAGATGTGTTAACTCAGAAAAATATTCTAAAAGAGTACAGTAACCCATAATAGTATTGGGTCTTCGGCTTAACTGGCAATGTCAGAAATTGTTGACCTGAGTACCCAACAGCTCAACATAACAGCAAAGCTTTACTTCTTATACTTCATTTTATGCTACTGATTGTTGAGTGTTAACTTTGTACCTTCCTACACAACTGAATTTGATCATTAAATCTAGAAATCTTTTGATAGAGTTCCTGGGACCTCCTAGGTAGACTATCATGACACCTCACAATTCTACTTGTTCCTTTCTGGCTCTCATTCCTTTTATTTTTCTCTCACCTAATAACTCCCACGAGTGTTTCTAAAACTATATTGAATAGGAGTGAAGATACTGAACAT
>NW_004524721.1:537395-541951 GCF_000260255.1 Octodon degus
GGTCAATTAAGACTCAGGACATATGAGAACTTGTACTGTAACGTCATGTACCTCGTAGTGTCCCAAATTTTCTGATCAGGAACATTATGGGGCCAAAGAGGAAAGTGATCTATGACATAGAATGTTCCTAAGGAGAGTCACATGTGGAGAAATCACTCTCTCCGGCTTTCCCAGGGAGCACATTGGCCAAGCAATGGCCGTGACTCAGCCACTTGGATGCACTGACAAAGGTTCTACAATCTGAGGTACAGGATCTCAGGATAAATCCTGAGGGCATTTTACTGACCTTCTCAGACCAAAAAGCTACAACACTTGTTGCATAGGTCCTGCTTTACCTTGTTCTTAACCTTCCAGTAGAAAAGTATGAAGACGAAATATAGGAAATAAAGCAATGCTGTTAAGTTGAGCTGTGGGTGACTCAGGTCAATAATTTCTGACTTTGACAGTTAAATAGAAGACCCAATGCTATTATGGTCTACTGGACTCCTTTAGAATATTTTGCTGAGTTTACACACGGATAATATTCAATAACGATACTTAGAAAAATGGGATATACCGATGAATGTCCATTTTGTATCTGTGTTTACAAAGTGATTAGGATAGATTTATAGTTGCATTCTCTTAATGAATAAAATGATTTGTTCCAATGATATTTGTAAATAGGATCACAATTCCGCATCTTGTACAGCAATTAACCACTAAGAAAAAATATGCAGTGTATTATTTGCTGAGACTGTACTTCTTATTTGATTTTAAACTGTCTCATTGCTATCTGTTTATCAATAAAACTTTGAAAATAAAAGTGAAAGCATCTAATTTTATTTTTGTTTGTTTTTTCCACTAAGTATAATATGGGCTGCTGGTTTGTCATATGTGGTCCTTATCAGAATCAGATGAAGATAATCTTTTTCTGTTCTCTGTAGGGTTTTTGCCATGAATTATTTTTGGACTTTGTCAAAATCATTATTGCACAGCTTGAAATTATCATGTGACTTTTGTCTTTGGCTCTGTTGGTTTGCTGTATTACATTTACTGATTTGCGTATATTGAACCAGCCCTACATTTCTGTGATGAATCCCACTTGGTCATGATGCATAATTTTCCGCATTATTTCCTGCATTCTGTTTCCTAGTAGTTAATTCTGAATTTTTGCATCTATCTTCATCCGGAAGATTCACCTCTCTTTTACATTTTGTATTGGTCAGTCTCTGATTTTGGTGTCTGATAAATGCTTGCCTCCAAGAATGAGTTTGCGAGGCTTTCCTCTCAATTTCTTTGAAGAATTTGAGAAGAGCTGGCCTTAAATCTTCTATGAATTTCTTGTAGAATTCAGCTGTGAACCTATCAGCATGTGCACTTTTCTTTGCTGGTGAGATTTTAAGTGCATTTAATTTCATTGACTGATATTGGGTTATTCAGAATTTCTGTGTTTTCTTCATTCAGCTTTGGTAATTCATATATATCTAAAAACTTGCCCATTTCTATTGTGTTTTCCATTTTATAATAGTAGAGATTTTCAAAGTAGGCATTTATGGTTGTCTGAATTTCTGCAGGATCTATAGCTATTTTTCATTTTTCATTCCTTATTGCATAAATTTGAGTTTCATATTTCCTTTTATTGATAAGAGTGGCTAATGCTTTATGAATTTTATTGACTCTTTAAGAAAACCAACTCTTAGATTCATAAATTCTATGTACTATTCTCTTCACCCCCATTGCAATTATTTCTGCTCTGATCTTTATAATTTTCTGCCTTCTTTTGGCTTTGTGCTTGAATTGCTCTTCCTAGGCACTCAGGTGCAACATTAGATTGTTTATTGAGGCTCATTCTTTTTTTGTTGTTGTTGTTGTGTGTGTGTGTGTGTGTGTGTGTGTGTGTGTGTAACCAGGGCTTGAACTCAGGCCCTGCGTTTGCCAGGCAAGCAACGTTGCCTCCACCCCTCATTCTGTCCTGATTTGAGACTTTTTCACTTCAAATTTCCCTCTTAACACATATTTTGTTGCATATTGTTGTAAGTTGTATGTGCATTTTTGTTAGATTGTAAATATTAATTTTGTCAGAGATGGGTATTCCATTGCCATTTTAGTAGGGGCATGAATTCAAAAAAATAGCCCAGTATTCTATAATAGTACTGGGTTATCAGCAGAAATGGCAATGCCACAAATTGCTGACTCAAGTCTTACACAGCCCACCATGTTAATATGGCTTTAAATATTATACCTAATTTTCATACATTTCTGCAGTATTGTTAAGACCAAGATAAGGAAAGACCTATATAAGAAGAAAAGTAACTTTTGTATCTGACAAGTCAGTCAAATCCCCTCAGGATTTACCCTGAAACCCTGTACCACAGTTTGTAGATCTTTAACAGTGTCAGCCATGTGGATGAGCCATGGCCATTGCTTGACCAACTTGCTCTATGTGAAAGCCTAGAAAATGTTTTTTCTCCAGGTGACTCTCCTTAGGCACACTTTACATCGTCAATCGCTTTCCTCTGTGGCTCCATAATCTCCTTAAACAGAAAAATTTTAGAGACCACTGAGTTACACGATGTTACAGTACAGGTTCACTTATGTCTTTAAGTATTCAATGAACGTGAGGGGCATGGGCCAAAATTTTGGCTATCTTTGTATGTTCTTTTTCTCTAATATCTTGGTCTGCAAACTTAAGCTGTTGATCATCAAGAAGAGAATCTTAATGATATTATTACCCCATGAGATAGGCAGTACAGTTTAACATCACTCTCTGTCTGAATATCAAATGCCTTAAACATAACATGGAACAGGTATTTTCCAACAATCACTGATATGCTAAACTTTAAATCCTTATAGAATGTGAAAAAATAGAAAAGTGAACAATTATACATTTTTACAAAGAAATTTAGGAATCTAATAATATACAACATTCTAGCAGTACAGTCTTATAACAGTCTCTTTTTCCTTTTACTACCTTTTAAAAAAACAAACAAACATTTACGAGAGAGAGAGAGAGAGAGAGAGAGAGAGAGAGAGAGAGAGAGAGAAAGTAAGGCAGTAATTAATGTGACATTAGAAGCAGTACGTATTTAGAAGACTAGAATGACAGGCATTCCAAGCAAGGCCCTAGTATTACACATTGCTAACCTCGGCGCAGTTACTTAGTTCACAGGTATCAGCATATATATAGTTAGGGTGAGAATTCTACCAATTAACTGCTAGTTTCAAAAACTTGATAGAGATTCTCAGGGTAATTGGCTTAACCATCTTGTGTATATAAATGTATGGTTTGTCCCTTCCATGTTTCCTTACTTTTCTCCTTGTTCTCTTTCGTTGTTCAATCCTTAAATTCTCGCTTTCCATATAATTGTGTTATAACTTTCAATTTCATTTATTGCTTTGATTTCTTATGCTAGAGAGACTACATGATATTTACACATGTGGGTCTGGTATATTTCACTTTTGAGTATATCTTCAAGTTGCATCCCCTTATATATGAAAGCTTTGAATGAATCATTCTTTATAGCTGAGAAATAATCTGTTGTATAAACACATCACATTTTTTTCATCCATTCCTCAGGTGATGAGCATCTTGGTTGCTTCCAAGATTTGACTATCACAAATTGTGCTGCTATAAACATAGGCACACATATATCACTATTATATGACATTTTAATTTCTTTTGGTAAATGTCCATTAGACAGATAGCTGGATTGAATGGAATTTCCAGTCCTAGTTTTTTGAGGAATCTCCACACTGCTTTCCATAATGGTTGCACCACTTTACCTGCCAAGCAGCAGCTGAAAAGTATTCCTTTTCCCTACAGCATCTCCAGAATTTGTTGATTGATTTCTTTATGATAAGCATTCATTTTGGAATGGGATTGTATATCTGTGTTGTTTTATGTTGCATTTCATGGATAGGAAGTGATGTGGAGAATTTTTTCATGTAGTTATTAACTTCTAGAATTTCTTCCTCTTAGAAATATGTGTTCATTTCTGATGCCCATTTATGTCTTGGGTCTAAATTTTGGGGCCCAATTTTTTTTTGTTATTTATAAATTTTAGAGAGAAGACCTTTGTCTGAGTACTTATAAGTTAGGATGTTTTCCCAAATAGTGGGTGGTCTTTTCTGTTGAAGAGCAAAATTTCTAAATAAGAGTAAGTCCCAATTCTGAATTATTTCAAGTATTACCTATGCAGGTTGATTTTTGTTTATGAACTGTTTGCATACCCCTATATCTTCAAGGATTACTCCTACTTTCTCTTCCAGGAGTTTTAGAATTTCTGTTTTAATGTTTGGATATTTAATTCATTTTGACTTTAGTTTAGTGCATGGTTTTAAACCTAGGTCAAGTTGTAGTTTTTGGCATGTAGAGAGCCAGTTTTGCCAGCACCATTTGATAAAGAGGCTATCTTCCAGTAAGCATGTTTGTCCACTTTGTGAAAATTAAGTTGAGTGAATTTCTACTTGTTGTGCATCTTGTAATCTATTCCAATAATCCTCGTGTGTGTTTTTTCTTTTCTTTCTTTCTTTCTTTCTTTCTTTCTTTCTTTCTTTCTTTCTTTCTTTCTTTCTTT
>NW_004524721.1:542051-545834 GCF_000260255.1 Octodon degus
TTTCTTCTTTCTTTTTTCTTTCTTTCTTTCTTTCTTCCTTTCTTTCTTCTTTCTTATTTTTGCAAATATCATGCTGATTCTTTTTATCACAGTAGTTCTTTAGTATAATTTCAAATCAGGAATTGTAATGCCTCCTGCTATATCTTTATTTCCCAGGATTTTCTTTGCTATTCTAGGTCTTTTCTGGTTCCAAGTAAATTTTAGGAATGATTTCTCTAGTTCTGTGAGGTATGTTGGTGGCATTTTGATAGGGATTGCAATAAGTCTGCATAACAATTTTGGGAGTATGGCCATCTTCACAATGTTGTTTCTTCCTATCCAGGATGAGAGAATATCTTTCCATTTTCTGAAATCCTCTACAATAACTTTTTTGACAGAGTACTGTAATTTTCAGTGAATAA
The DNA here is from genome assembly GCF_000260255.1 of Octodon degus. Taxonomy (NCBI): domain Eukaryota; kingdom Metazoa; phylum Chordata; class Mammalia; order Rodentia; family Octodontidae; genus Octodon; species Octodon degus. The sequence goes on from NW_004524721.1 coordinate 542,453, forward strand.
TTATTTTACTTAATTAGTTAGATTAATTGTGGGAAGCCATTAACTGGTATCCATTTTATAATAGTGTCAGCTATTTTCTTAAGTTTCTATGCCCCTGCTGAGTTAAGTTTCTGGTCCTTTCCACCTTGCCCATTCCCCACCAATCACGTGCTATGCCCCAGGGTTGGGACCTTCCTCTTTTGCCTAGATACCTGCTGACCCCCAAGAGCTGAGACTTCCTCATTCCTACACTCCCTATATATACCCAGCCCCTCCCATGAATAAATGAGACTTGATCAGAATCCTGTCTTGTCTCCACTCTTTATGTCTCCTGTCCCTTCTCATCCCCACTCCCCCTCTAGGGTCCTTGTTGACTAACCCGCGGGTCGGGACAACTAATTACTAAGAATTTTGTTTTCTATGGTGCTATTGTAAAAGGAATTGCTTCTCTAATTTCTCTCCTTTGTGCATTTGTTTTCTGTGTAGAGGAATGCAATTGACTTCTGGGTAATGACTTTATAACCTGCTATGCTACTGAATTTCTGTATTAATTCTAGTAGCTTCTTGGTAGATTATTTTGGGTCTTTCAAATAGTGCACCTTACCATCTGAAAATAATGATAGTTTAATTTCTACTTTACCTATCCTTGTTTCTTTTATTTCTCTTTCTTGTCCAATGGCTCTAGCTAATGATTCCAAAAATATATTGAATAGGAGTAGAGATAGATGGCATCCTTGTCTTTTACCAGATCTGACAGTAAAATATTTCAGTATTTCCTCATTTAGAATTATGTTGGTAGGTGGATTGTCGTAGATAGTTTTTATGAGATTGAGGTGTAGGCCACCTATTCCAATTTTGTGTAGGACTTTGAAAATGAATGAGTTTCAGATTTTGTCAAAAGCCTTTTCTGCATCACTTGAAATGATCATGAGGTTTTTGAATTTGGTTCTACTGACATAGTGTATTACATTTATAGATTTGTGTATGTTGAACCATCCTTGCATCCCTAGGATGAATGCTACCTGGTCATTGTGTATAATCTTCTTGATGATTTGCTATAGTGTATTTGCTCTGATTTATTCAGTATTTTTGAATCTATGTTCGTGAGGGATATTAGCCTGTAGTTATCATTTTTAGGTGCAACGTTCACTGGTTTTGGTATCAGTATAATAATTGTGTCCAAGAGTGGTTTTGGGAGAATTTGTTCCTTTTCAATTTTAGAGGGCCTGCCCATTAGCTCAGTTGTTTAAGTGACGGCTTAAAAAAAAGCAATGAGGTTGCTGTGATTCAATTCCCAGATACTCAAGCCTTACCAGACCTGCCCTGAAGGTATCATGAGCCAGCCAAAAAAATTTTTTTTAAAATTTTATTGAAGATTTTGAGGAGTACTCGTTCATATCTTCCATAAATTTCTTATAAAATTCACTTGTGAATCCATCATGACGTGTTCTTTTCTTTGACAGTAGTTTTTTTTTTTTTTAATTTTATTACACTTAGTATTTCATTGGATTTTATTGGGTTGTTGAGAGTTCTTATATCTTCGTGGTTTCGTTTTTGTAATTTGTACCTTTCATGGAATCTTTCCATTTCTTCTTTGTCTTCTTTCCATTTCTTCATTTCTTCTTTCCATGTGAGAGTAAAGACTCTCAAAGTAGCTATTAATGATCTTCTGATTACCCACTATCTGTGGTAATTTTACTCTTTAAATTCTTTATTGCTTACATTTGAGTATTTTCTTTCATTTTTTGATGAGGTTAGCAAGACCCTTATCAATTTTATTTAATCTTTCAAAAAACAATTTTATTTATTGATTTGTTAATTCTTTGAATTGTTCTCTTTGTCTCCATTAAATTAATTTTTGCTCCAATCTATATAATTTCTTTCCGTCTTTGAGTTTTGTGTTTGCTCTGCTCTTTCTTTTCTAGACGTTTGTGCTGTAGTATTAGGGTACATATTTCTTCACATTGTTTACTTAATGTGTGCATTCACATTTATAAATTTCCTTCTAAGGACTGCTTTCCTTGCCTTCCATGAATTCCGACAACTTGTGCTTGAATTTTCATTGAGTTGCAGATATTGTTTAATTTCTTGTTAATTTAATCTGTAAATGACTGGTTGCTGAGGAGGTTGTGGTTTAACTTCTTTGTACTTAAGTGGGTTTTTGGGTTGTTTTATCATTTATTTCCTGTTTAATTGCACTGTGGTCAGAAAATATGCATGAGATAATTTCTGGTTATTTGCGTATACCGCACCATGACTTATGGAGTAGTATGTGGTCTATTTTAGTAATTGTACCATTTGCAGATGAAAAAATGTTTATCAAATGTGGTTGGGTGGAACACTCTGTATATGTCCACTAAGTCCATTTCTTGCAAGTTATGCTTCAGTTATGCTAATTTTTGATAATTTTTTTCTGTTTGATCTATCTTTTTCGGATAAGGGGGTGTTAATGTCACCTATTAAGATTATGGTATTGGTTATTAGATTTTTCATGTCCAATGTTATTTGTCTTATACAGCTGCATATTGCTGTGTCGGGCACATACATATTTGTAATTTTTTGCTCTTCATCTTGAATTTTTCCCCTAACAAGTATATAGTGGCTTTCATTTCCTTTGATCAGTCCTGGTTTGAAATTCAGACTGTCTGTGTATGGAATTGGTTCCCTGCTTTTTTCTGAGGTACTGTGGAATGTAGTATCATTTTCCATAATTTAACTTTCTGTCTATGAATTTCTTCATGAGTTAAGTGTGTTTCTTGTATACAGCATAATGTTAGATTTTACTTTCTCATCCATTGTGCCTATGTATTTCTTTTAATTGTTGAGCTGAGTCCATTTACATTGATGGTTATAATTGAAATATATTGACTTATGCTTGACATGTTATTTATTTGTTGTTTATCCCTTTTTATCATATTTTTAATTTTTTATTGTATTTGATGGGTTATTTCTGTTCTCATTCTTGGAGTTCTAGTCATTTTGTTGCCTTTCTTGCATATTAGTAGTCTGTATAGGTTTGGTTTGTCATTGTGAAATTCTTCAGTTTTTCTTTGTCTTGGAAGTATTCCACTTTTTCATTACACTTGAAAGACAATTTTGTATGTTACGGATTTCTAGGCTGGCTTTTCTTTTCATTGAGGACTTGCTCCATGCTCTTCTTGACTTAGAGATTTCTGAAGAGAATTATGATGCTATTCAGGTGGGTGTTCCTTTAAATGTTATCTGTTTCTTTTCTCTAACTGCTCTTTGCATTTTGTTCTCATGCTGGAATTCTAGGATTTGACTATTATGTGTCTCTGTGTGTTTTTAATTGTGTTGATCTTATTTGGAGTTCTATTAGCTTCAGTTACCTGAATGTCAGACTCTTTCCCATTTTTGAGAAGTTTGCTTTTCTTTTCTTTTC
>NW_004524721.1:549708-551090 GCF_000260255.1 Octodon degus
GGCGCAGGGTAGCAGGAAGCTCTCTGCACACTCACTGGACCTGGGCTAGGACTGGGTCTGGGGGCTCCCAGAACTCGGCAGAAAATCGTACTTGGCGGGCGGGGTGGGGGAGGCACTGCGGACTGGTGGCGGGCAGCCCAAGGGGCTGGGAGAGGGTCCAGCCCACTCTGCGCCTGGGCTGGGACTTGTCCCGCCGGCGCAGGGTAGCAGGAAGCTCTCCACACACTCACCGGACCTGGGCTAGGACTGGGTCTTGCCAATGTTTATTGATCTGAAGTTCAACAACAATCACCACCACTGTTTAAAAATTTTTTATCATAGCAGTTTTGGGGGCACATCTACCTGACTGTGAATACAGGATACCTAAGGGCAAGGATCTATTTTGCATATTTATTATTATTTAATGGGTGAATAAGAAATATTCAATAGTTGTTTGATAAATTACTTATTTGAATGTAACATGAAATTCTGTATCACTTATATATTGAACACATTGAATAAACTTCCAAAGGCTATAACTATAAAATTCAATCTAGTCGAAGTAATATTTTATGAATGTATGCATTTCTTATTTTCCTGCTCATTAGATATATACATTTTCTCTCCAAAATGCTACTTACATTCAATATTGTATTAATGCAGTGTTTTGTCAATGCCTTTTTAATGATTATTATGACTGGCTGCATTATGCTTGAGTACTATGTCATATCATGTTTATGAATTTATTTTATCACTATTCAGTAATACATGATATTCTTCATTATTGTTCAGAAAACATTTATTGTTTTTTATTTTTAGAATATAAAACAAAAAGGACTAAAATTAGACTGATGGATTCCAGCCTCTGAATTTCTGATCCTATCGTATTAAACTTGATTTTCTAGGCTATATTTATTATCATGCAAAAGTCAAGTCCAAAAGTAGTGATTATATTAGTATACCAATGGATTTAAGTGTAAAAATTGTAATACTTGGATATGAATAATGTTTTATTAATCAGCACAATTTTTACTGATTTGTTAGTGTAAATTTACAATGTTAAGTTGTTTGAAATTATACTTAAATCACATTTGGATTTTATATTTCTATCAGAGTAAAAGTGTTTTTATGTATATAATTGAGTAGTATTTGATTTAGGAGAACTTTGCTTCGTATTTTGCAAATATTCATTTCAAAACTTGGTAGTTCTGCTCAGACATTTTATAAACATTAATATTTACCTGTGATAAGATGTATAAATATACTTCCTACTTTGTCAATATCTTTCCCTCATAATTCTGTCATTTTTCAGTCTCTATATTTTAGTTAACTTTTTAACTTAAGTTTTAAATGTGCTTATCCTTGTTTTTATTTTATTTATTTATTTATTTATTTATTTATTT
>NW_004524721.1:551659-553191 GCF_000260255.1 Octodon degus
CCCTCAGGATTTATCCTGAGATCCTGTTCCTCAGATTGTAGAAATTTTGTCAGTGTCAGCCATGTGGATGAGTCACGGCCATTGCTTGGCCAATGTGCTCTCTGCAAAAGCCTGAAAGTTTTCTCTCCAAGTGATTATTCTTATGCACACTCTACATCATTGATCACTTTCCTCTTTGTCCCCATAGTCTCCTTGATCAGAAATATCCTTGGTTTTAATACACCAAAAATAAAGATATTAGGTTTTAAAATCTAATGAATTTTTAACTTTTAGATATTTCACTTTTAAATCTACTTGAAGTTTATCTAGCCATATACCTACATATACATTAAATTCAGATATAAGTACTTTGTTTAAACAATATCGTTTTGGGTGCTGTGGTGCTCGCCTGCTGTCCCAACTACTCGGGAGGCTGAGGTGGGAGGATCGCTTGAGTCCAGGAGTTCTGGGCTGCAGTGTGCTGTGCCGATCGGGTGTCCGCACTAAGTTTGGCATCAATATGGTGACCTCCCGGGAGCGGGAGACCACCAGGTTGCCTAAGGAGGGTTGAACCAGCCCGGGTCGGATAAATAGTGTCTGTTAAAAGTGTATAAATTTTTATTCCCAGAGAAAATTTTGAAACCTGTCGTAGAACGTTAGTGATACTTCTTTTACTACCTTACATCTGAAAATAACGAAGCATATAAACTTATGATAACATTATATTTACCTGTAGTATAGTATGATCAATCCTATTATTTGATTGCATATAAATATGTCATGAAAAATCTATTAGAAAAAATTATATTAACTTATGGAATATTAAATTTTCAGGAGTAAAACATTAAAACCCTTTCAAATACAACAGCCTAGAAAGTTACTGAAAATAACTGTGCATCTTCTCCTTGGAATGTAAGCCCCTAGAATTCCTCAGCATTCTCTGTTTTATTACTGGCTCAGGTCTGGGGAGATAGCTCAGCGGCAAGCTCAAATTTCTAAGTCTGACCCCCAGTACTGGGGAAAAAAAAAAAAAAACTGGCTCAGTTGGGGAAAAGACATGGTGATTATCTGAGTGGTAACTTTGGAGAGAAAGTGGTGCTCACACATAGTACACTTACTTCCTGTCTCTGGAATCCACATATCTTCTATGAGTTTTTTGTTGGTCTGTGGCTTTCCCATACTTGTATTAAGCCATGTTCCACTATGGGGATCATGGAGCAATGTTGCAAATGTCTTTGGCAGGAAAGTTAACTTCTCTTGTTCTACGATTCACTGTTCAGAAACCTAGTGTGCTATAATACAATTACACATTCCAACTTGGTAGTGATAAAATTGATATTTGAATTATTAACCAAACTTCTGCATCTATTTCTTAGAAAGTTTCAAACATGTGTTAGTGAGAATTTTTAGTTTTCTTTAAATACAAACAGCTTTCTACAAATCTCAACAGTGATCCAAGATGAATATTAGAAATTTTGGGACAGAAGTTGTAGCTTTATGGTACACCATTTGCTTAGCATGCAAGAAGTGCTGGGTTCAATTCCCTACAGTGT
>NW_004524721.1:558559-560233 GCF_000260255.1 Octodon degus
AAAGAGGAAAGTGATCGATGACGTAGAGTGTGCCTAAGGAGAGTCACATGGGGAGAAGACACTCTTTCAGACTTTCTCAGAGAGCACATTGGCCAAGGAATGGCCATGACTCATCCGCATGGCTGCCTCTGACAAAGGTTCTACAATCTGAGGTACAGGATCTCAGGATAAATCCTAAGGGTATTTCACTGATCTTCTCAGACCAAAAAGCTACAACTCTTGATGCACAGGTCCTGCTTTACCTTGGTCTTAACTATCCAGTAGAAATGTATGAAAATGAAATATAGGAAATAAAGCCATGCTGTTAAGTTGAACTGTGGGGGACTGAGGACAATAATTTCTGACTTTGCCAGTTAAACAGAAGACCCAATGCTATTATGGGCTACTGGACTCTTTCAGAATATTTTGCTGAGTTTACACACCTATAATATTGAAAAAGGGAACTTAGAAAACATGGGATATACCTATGAATGTCCATTTTGTATCTGTGTATTCATAGTTGTTTGGATAGATATATAGTTGCATTCTCTTAATGAATAGAATGATTTGTTCAAATGGTGTTTGTAAATAGGATCAGAAGTCCGCATCTTGTACAGTAATTAACCACTAAGAAGAATATATGCAGTGTATTATTTCTTGAAACTGTACTTGTGATTTGATTTGAAACTGTCTCATTGCTGTCTGTTTATCAATATAACTTTGAAAAATAAATAAAGCATTCTGGGTCATATAATATTAAAGATCCTAGAAGTCCAGCACAAGAAAAATATACTGAGAAGCGCTGTAGAAAAGATAGAGATCACGTTTAAAGGAAGACCTCTCTGAATAATGGCATAATTCTCTTCAGAAAGCATGAAGACAAGAAGAGCATAAGGCAGGTTACTTCAAGTTCTCAAGGAAAACAAATTCCAGGCCAGACTACAGTACTACTGAAAACTCTCTTTCAAGTTTGATGGAGAAGTGTAATACTTCCATGAGAAAGAGCAACTAAAGACTTTCATGAGGTGAAAGCCAACCCTACACAGACTATGAAAAGCTTCTCTGGAGATGGATGAAAAATTATCAGAACTCCACGAATGAGATCAGAAGGAACCCACTAAGTATTTCAAACAATGAAACACAGAAGAAACAGGAGAAATAACAGCAGGTAAAAAACATATCAATCTTAAGTCAATACATCTCAATTATAATCATTGCTGTAAATGGACTGAATAACCAATTAAAAGAAACAGGTTGGCACAGTGGATTAGTAAAAAAAATGCAACGAACTGCTGTATTCAAGAAACACTCTTAACTCGTGAAGAAATTCATAGACTGAAAGTCAAAGCATGGAAAACAATACTATATGCCTCAGCACCTGAGAAAAAATCAGAAATAGCAATCCTGTTCTAAGACAGTCTCAACTTCAAACCAAGAATGATCAAATGAAATAAAGAAGGCAACTATATACTCTATTGGAAAAAAGTGGAAGAGGCAGTGGTAACACTCATAAATATTTATGCATCAAACATGGGAGCACCAAACTGTATAAGACAAATCTTGAGGGATATGAAAAATTTAATGTCCAATACCACAATCTTAACAGGTGAACTTAACATCCCTTTTTGCGAACATGACAGGTCAAATAGAGAAAAACTAGCAAAGAAGTAGCAGAACTGAACCAGAGATTGGAAC